>NC_056745.1:261453995-261471495 GCF_019279795.1 Protopterus annectens | reverse complement strand
GTAATGCAAGTACACTGTAACTTATAGGTACTCTGTACATTGTATTTTCGGTGTTGTACTAGAAAAGTACCTCGCAGGCTAATCTGTGCAGACGTGGGTGTAGCCTCCGTGATTGACAGGTGAAATGGGTGTGTTATGGTATGGAAAAGATGCATGACTGAAAGCCATGCTTATTAAAGTGTGCACATTTTTTTTTTCCTTTGTTTCCCTGCACCCCCACACCCTCCATAAATTTAATATACCAACTCCGAGATCACACTACTTTGAGGAAAAGGAAAAACTACAAATAAACAATGAATATTCATGCTGCAATCAGTATGAATATTACTTTTCTTTCACCGATTGTTGGCTGGTGCGTGGGGTTTGAGCGGGACTTGCTACTGCCCATCCTGCAAGGTACATTTCTAATACAAAGCCGTATTTTCTTTATTTGTTTCAAGACTCTATGATAACTGTCTGAGACTGATAGTTTTTTTTATTTTTAAAGCCGGCTACAGTTGGACTGCTGTATGAAGTTTAGGACTGCCTGAATAAACTTTGTCAATGGAAAAAATAAATTAATCAAGAAATACGGTCACAGGGATCTGGAAGGCAGTAATCAAAGAATAGGCAATGAATTGAAGCACATAACCCATAACATTCTGAGGCAACTGAGTTAAGCAAAGTTACTCAGCTACTTCAACAGAACAAAGAAAAACATGTAATTGAACAAGCATGGGTGTGTGTTGGCATCACGGTCGGCCTTAGGCATAGGCGAACTAGGCGACCGCCTAGGGCGCCATAAAGGCCGGCCTTGTAAAGGGCGCAATTTTTTACTTTATTTCTTTTTATTATTATTTTAATTAATTTAGTCCATTCTTTCTTTCTTCTCGGCACCTGCTTGTGGGCACCGGAACCACAGAGCAAAGGGGGTTGTTGAGCGCCCTCCCACTAGTACAGCATTGCGTCTTTTCCTTTAAGGAGAATCATGCATACACACACCAACGTCGACGTAAATTCATTTTGCAGGCAGCACCAGGCGCGCGAAATGTAATTAGTAGTTTTGTTAAGAGGTGTTTAAGTTTGTGTGTGCTTGTTTGGCTGTTCAGTTTGGAAAGAAGGTAAGTGTATGTGTGTGCAATTTAAACTGTTCACTTCTGTATGCATGAGAAAGTGTGTGTGTGTATGTATGTATATGGAATTAGTTAGCCATTCTGTTTGTATGAGATAAAGTGCATGTGTGTGTTACTGTATGTGAGAGAGAGAGTAGGTGTGCGTGTGTACAATTTAAACTAGTGGTTCCATTCATTTCTGTATGAGGGACGGTGTGTGTTGTATGAAAAAGTAAGAGTGTGTGGAATTTGAACGTTAGTTGTATGAAAGAGAAAGTATGTGTGTGTTGCTATGAGACAGAGTAGCTGCTTGTCTGTTGCATAAGTGGTGTTATTTTGCCTCCATAATGTGAAGGGGTTGAATGATTTAAAACTGCCAAATTATCATATCAGAAGAGTACTGATATGTACTTTGGAAATGATTGTGCCACATTACCTTTATTACTATTAATTCAACTCAAAGTGTGAAAAATCCAATTGAAAAGTGCATATACATACATATACATAAAAAGGCATAGAATTTTCAGGTAGAAAATGCTAGTGGAAAATGCTGATATTTATTGAGTTTAGTGATTTACACTGTCCTGTGACCTGTTAAGAGTGTCAAAACTGTATACACACCTGTTATTATCTTTGATATAAAGTCGAGTACCTTAAATGAAAATGGTTCAGAAGCTTAATTAATTAAGCTACAGTAGCAGAAACAAGACAGACGTATGAGCATATCATTTTATAAAAAGTTGAAACACAGGTGCCCAGTAGGAAAGGCAGCTGGAATAAAGAATTCTGTATTCCAGCTACCTTCCTACTGGGCACCTGTGTTTCAACAGTTTCAACTTCTGGGCTGGTTTGGATTGATTTGTTTGCTGATTTTATAAAAAGTGTTAACGGATGAAAAACAACAGGAATTATCTGATTGGATTAGGTCCTTCACGGTAAACATTGCATCATTAAATCAATAGCTTACATATTTGGCACCATCTAGTACCTTGTCATATGAATAGAGGACACTCTACCCCTTTTAGATCTCTAAAATATCCCTATTAAATAGTAATTTTTGTAGAGAAATACTGAAATTTAGACTTTATATATTTTTATTGTTTTATACATGTGTGATAGGGTAGAAGTTGTATAATTAAAATACACATGCTTGTTGTTTCCTTGGGGGGGATGCTTTGAGAGGTATGGGATGGGATGTTGAGAAGTATGGATGCATGGTATGTCATGCCCCTAGATTGTCGATTATTTGGTGCATTTTAAGGGTGCCCTCCTTTGTATAAGATGCCTAGTAACTATGAAGTGTTGTCGGTTTCTCAGTCATTTCCTGTTGCAATATTACCAGCTTACCAATTTTGTTCTTCAATGTAATGTAGGCAATTGATTCTTCAAGGGCAGCAGGCACTGAATTTGTTGATGAAACATTGAGATGTAAAGTTGTTTGCCAATAGCAACCTCTTTGTTAGTTATAGGTTTCTTTAATGTGGAATTATTCTGATGATTTTACTTTTGCAGAGACTGTGCGTATTGAGTGATATTGGATTGTAATGACAGAAGTCCGAGTGCAATTTTATGTTGAAATTTTATGAAATAGGTCGTTTTGTCACTATTCGTTCATATATCTTGTTTCATTGTTTATTAAAAGAATGTTTAAAACTACAAATTTAAAACACATTCTGACAAGTGGTGCTGTATTATACAAAGAATATAATCAGGAAGGTAAATCAAAGAACAAATGCATGTATGTAAGGCCCTAAAAAATGTGTGCAAAGGAGTCTGTGGTTTAAAAACAGTCCAAAGATAAACCTAATCCTCCAGTGGCAAGATACATTTTCTATGAATGTGGGTTTTCATGCTGTTTCAATGAATGTGGGTTTCAAGGGCAGAGAAGTTTACAGCTCATGTAAGTCTGTTTTCATTGTGAGACTGTTTAGCAAATTGATATCTGTGTTTATGCTATTTTATTTCAGTACCTGCAATATTCACACTGATAGGTTTGAACAGTGTTTATGGCAACTGGTGAGAAACAGCCAAGTAATGGAACACTGGAATGGTTAGGGGTAGTGGGTTGCTGCAGGAGGGTCTGTTCGGTGTGACAGTGATCTATTGCCTAGGGCCCTATCTGACCATGATCTAGCTCTGGTATTTAAAGTAGGAATACGTACACAAAGGTAGTTAACTCATTTGCACCTAGAGCCCTTAGCCAGTTTGTGTAACAGCTTAGCTAATAAGTGTGTTGAGGTATCTTTTCTTCTATGCATTTAAATAATTCTGAAACTGCTCCGGTTCTGTTTTTTTTCTATCTGAAACTGCTCCGGCTCTGCTTTATGTAAGTGAAACTGATCCAGCTCTGTTTTATGCACCTGGAACTGCTCCGGATCTATTTTATGCATCTGAAACTGCTCTGGCTCTATTTTATGCAACTTAAACTGCTCTGGCTCTATTTTATGCAACTTAAACTGCCCTGGCTCTGTTTTATGCACCTGGAATTGCTCCAGCTCTTTTTTATGCATCTGAAACTGCTCTGGCTCTGTTTTATGCACCTGGAACTGCTCCGGCTCTATTTTATGCATCTGAAACTGGTGTGTGTGTAAGAAATCTCTGGGACACTGCAACCACAGTCTTCTGGGATAAAACCTGGTAATCGGACACTAATGGTTGTACAGTGTGTCCGTCATTAGTGTCTTGATAAGCCTGATACCGATGCTTGGTACTTCAATGACTCTGCAGTTATGAATGGTAAAGTTTTTAAAAATGCTTCAAATATGTACATACAAGTCTTTCCCAACACAGGTACACTTCATGTGTAGTAATTCTTAGGGGCAGAACATTAAAATCAACAATATAATATTTGTGAAGCTTTTGATTCCAGAACTTTACGAGGTGGGAAAAATTTTACTTTTTAAAGGTTTGAACCTTGATTAAATTCCACAAAAGAGACCTTCTCCTCTAGTGTTGCTGCATGGTCACCCCCCCCCCCCTTGGTGATCTAGCATGATCCATTTTTTTCCTGATTCTTATAGACTGGATAATGTGGAAAAGTAGGGAAGATAAACCTGTATCTTCCAAGGACTCTCTGCCTGCACCAACCAAAAATCCTAGGATGAAAGAGTTCACAAGCTGTTCTGTGGCTTCACTGACAGGTGTTTTGTAGCTTCCAGTCATAGTGGTAAAGCGAAGCTTACTAGACAAGATACTACATCATACATATATCTGAGACTGTACTTGGGAGGCATGTACCCTTTGTGAAAAGTTGTACAAACTCTGTAGTTGTTTATCAGTAAAAATGTAACAAAGGAGAAAAATGTGAAAAGCTTTACAAAGCTTGTAGCTGTTATTTCAGTAATGATGCAGCAAAGATGTGAAAGATAATGAAAAAAAAATGATGCAGATAAACTTTGATAAGTGTTAGTTCCTAAAAAAAGATAGATTAGCTTAACTGGTTTGGAACTTTCTGGTTATTTAAGCCACAGTGCTTTGGATGGTGTTTGGATTCAGAATTTTAAATTTACAGGAAGTGGTATCACTGCCCAGTAGTGTGAACACTGTTTCTAGATGATTGTCACTGTCGAAGTGATACCTTTATCCCATCTGGGAAAAAGGGGCTGTGGATGGATAGATAATATCATTTGAAGGTGAGCATCATTCAGTATAAAACAAGCATGCGCGCACACGCACACACACACACACACACACACACACACACACACACACACACACACACACACACACACGTATCACTAAAATAGGTGTTTTGTAGAAAGTAAGTGTGCTAGGACACCTCATGGAGATTTTTTTTCAGGTCATATGACTCTTCCCTAAAAGTTCAGTGGAGCAGGCTAGTTCATTGTGCTTTATGATGGGGAGCATTAAACAAATCTTTTCATGAATTTAGATGAGAGCAGACAATAGTTGTTGCCTAGATCAGTTAACTAACATCTAGACATTTTGCCTGTCAGTCTTTTCAACAACTAAATCGGCAGATAGATTATAGTTAGTAGTAGGACCGGCTAGGTTAAAGTCAGTGTAATGCCATATTTTTGTTTAAAACTATTTCTATTTTATATTTCCCTGTGCAAGAATATATTTATTTGCATATTTAATTTTCAAGGTGTATTATTGCCCAACTCCTTTAAGTATTTTAGCACTCAATTTGAAAAGCCTGTGCTATGGTTAGTTGTTTCTTTAATTATAAAAGGGTAATTACATAAAACTGGTGGATTGATTTATAATTGTTAACTTCAGTCTTTTAATGAGAGACTGCTGACGCCTATTAATTTAATAGTATGGTTGGTTATTTTTAAGTGTAAAGTAATTGTATCCTGAATATGCTAGACTGGACTGGCTAGTAGCAGTGGTACAGTGTTACTATAAATGAGGGAAGGGATATTGTCATTTAAAGGGTATTGTGGCACTGAAAAGGTATTAACCCACTTACGGAAATCATTGTGTATATCAATATAGTAGTCTTAAGCAAGACACAGTCACTGCTGGTACAATAGCACTAAAAAGCGTAGGCTGATAGTGAAGTGTGTGAAATCCTGTGAAGCCACTGACCACAGCCTAGATAGTATTCATTTGCCAAATGTTCTTAAGGCCAAGCACATGTAATTTTAGGTAGTAATACAGTTTGTTGGGTTGCCCTGACACTCTGCAGACCATTGTTTGAAGATGACGAGGGTGTATGTGAAGCTGCAGCAGGGGATGGGATTGTTTCTTCCTTGATCTGGTGTACTGATGGATAATGCACTCCTTCCCTGCCTTCATTTCTAGCAATTTCTTTGAACAACTTCTTACCAGCCAGTGTTCCAACTCAGTACAGATGAAACTGTAAAGCAGCCTGCAGGTGTCAGTGTAAACAGGTGGGTCTACTTCAGACATGGTTTTGCCTTCAGGATCACAGCCCTTAATCTGTCACCTTCTACACTGATGGTGTGTCATCAAACCTGGTAACATCGGTATTGATGCTGTCAGTGCAAGGCATTTCAGCTGTTCCAGCAGATGGGGTCAGGCTTTCAGGACCAGGATTGGAACTGATCTTGTCAGCATAGCCGATTGTTATAACATGTAGCATTTTCCATTGTGTTACCTTCCATTATATTACTATTATATCAGTTTGCACCATTGATCTCATAGTCTGTGTGACAGTTATATTGTACTTTGGTAGCAATTTTAGCTGTTTTATATTTGTCTATAGTGTGATATTCCCTGCTGTTAAGATAGCTTTCCATTTTTAGTTTTTATTTAGTGTTGTGTGATAACTTAAGAATTGTAGTCGTATGTTTGCCATTTCCTACTCTGGTGTGGCTTAACTGGGCACTCAGTTATATAATGCAAGAATAGCCATGTGGTAATCTTGGTTCTATTTTAAGAATAGGGAGGCTGGCTCCCTGGTTTTTAGATTGTAGTTGAATACAGCGCTTGAGTCCACATATACTTTTGGGGGGAAAAGGAACTGAAATTGAATTATGTATTAACATTATGTATACTTAACGAGCACGGGAGGAACTAAGTCAGTGTTTAAATGTTGTAAATCTGATTGCATGGTTTAAATCTCTATAGCTATCACATTTCATTGTGTTGCATGATACAGAACTTGAGTCAATGTGGTAGTTAAGAACTGCCCTTCCAGTGGCACGAGTTGAAAGGTAATCTTATGTCAAATTGTAACTGAGATACAAGATAAATAGAACTGAATCCTAAGTATAAAGACATATATTTTAATCACACTGATCAGCTTAGATGGACTTTAGTATGCTGCAAGGAAGTGTTCCACCTTTGCCACTTTGTTCCACATTGGCAGATACGGTTGACAACTATGGAGGGTTTTTGTCTCTTATTCTTAGGAAAGCAATTTCCATGGACTGCCTTTCTGCTGAAATACCACTGTATTGTTTAATGAAGTTGTGTTCCAACCTAACCAGATATGCTGTTAAGTTTGGTAGAGGTGATGGACAGCTAATGGCATATGTAAAAGGTGAACATATATGTCCAAACTCTCAAACTGTTGTGCTCAACCATTAGTAAACCTCTTTGCTGTCCCTTATTCTGTCTGACAGAACAGATTGCTGTCAAACTCATGTATTGTAAACTACATTTATGCTATATATTTGATTAAGGTCAGTAAGTGCCCAGTGTCTGTTGTACATGTTGGTCAGTGATGTGCTGGTGTACTGTGCCTGGTGTGTAAAGCATGCCCCCTTTGTTACACTATGACAAAGCATTCACTGATTTTCATGCATTTAAAAAATTGAAAGAAATGACCGGAGTGGCGTTTGTGGGAGTGACCTACATGTGGGCGTGGCTCAAGTAGGGGCGTTACTTGAGAATGGTGTGGGTGGGGCTTAAGGGGCACCACAGCACTACTTCGCCTAGGGCGCCATTTCAGCTAAGGCCGGCCCTGGTTGGCATTAGCTTAATAAGCTACTCATTAACCTATTGTTGGAAAAGATAGTCTAAAAGGGCAAATATCACAAAGCAACAGGGCAGAACTTAAAACAAAACAAAAGGTTAGGCAGCACAAAAGGAATTAAAGCAAGGAAGAATGTATTAGAATCTGGATACACAGGTGACTGAACACCATGTGAAAGAATATCACTTCATTAAAATCCTCTAGAAGAAAAAAAGTAGGGTGTTAGAAAAAGCATATGCTAGAAGACAACAAACAATAAGCAAAATAATACTTGAAAAAATGACTAAGAAATTAAATATATAAAATACAAGAGACATTTTAGTACAGGTTAAGGGAAGAAAACACAGGAAGAATCTTGTTTTGTGTGTGTGTTTGTGTGTGTGTGTGTGTGTGTGTGTGTGTGTGTGTGTGTGTGTGTGTGTGTGTGTGTGTGTGTGTTATATGTGTGCAATCATGCTTGTGCATGTGAAGCGCACCTTGGACTTGCATTTCACTCAGAAAACCCTGCAGAATCAGTTATCTCCTATCGTGCAGTACTTGTATTTAAAATGAGAATGTAATGCCTACCTAGTAACAGTTAAATGACTCTTTAGTCTATCCGTGCATAAGGAGCCATTGTTATTGTTTTTACTTATATATCTATTTTTATTTGTTACCCAGGGTAAAACATTGGTCCAGCTGTACCACTTTGAGGTGAAGCCAGAAAGTGTGCAACTAACAAAAAACAGTAACAAAAGTTTGCATTGCTTCACTAAGTAGCACAGAGAAAGTTCACCTGCCAAGAAAGAGAAAACTTTCAAAATATTTTAACTATAAGACAAAGTTTTCTAATATGTCAATTATAGAATATATGCACTATGCTTTTGAGCCTGATAACAAAAGGAAAGTATATTCAAAAAGATCATCACTGCTGTTAGAAAGAAGTCTTAACTATAAACATAAGAAATATGTTGTAATTTGTGTTACTCCGGCATCAAAGCCCCCAGAGTCAATCCCATTTTTAGAACTATGAAGCTAATAATTCCACAGAAGTTCCACTTTTCAACGACTAAGCACTTTACAATAAGACATCACTTATAAAGCAGAGGACAACGTTACACATAGCTTTCACACCAACCCGTTTTTCAGCTGCAGATGCATTATAGTAGAGATTCTAAAATTCTGTATTAAATCCATGCATTGACAACTATCCTGTCCTGCCAAGAAATATAAAATCCTTAAGATGACAAAAAGTTTAAGCAATGTGCTTTAAGTTGTCTATGCAGCTGACAAAAGGATAATAAATAAGGTGAAATAAGTGTTAACAGTATGGACTCCTCTTTCAGATCAAAACATTCCAAATTAAGTTGAATTTTTATACTTTTTTGTCTCTACCCTGTGTGTGCATGCATTTGTGGTGTGTACATGTATATGTATATTTTAACAAAATGGCGATCATTCTGGGGAGGTAAATAGGTAAAGAATTAACCCATGTTTAAACAGAATTCTGGTAGGAAAAGCCACTTGATTCATAATATATTATAAATAAAGATTTAAAGCTTTCCTGAGTAAAAGAAACAGAACTTCACTAAATCTAAAATCTACAAAGTCAATAGGCTTGATCAAATTTAAAATCAAACATTATAATCTGAAGATGTCTTAGAAAGGTGAAATCACATTTAATAGGAAAACATTTTGTGGTATAATTTCATATTCTCTGTGTAATGAACACATCAGAATGATAGCATAACATAAATCAGTTAACTTTTTTTCAGAAAGTAGTTTAAATACCAGACTGTTATATTTTTTTCTCATTTCTGACTGTATTAAGATTATCTAGAAAATACATGCATTCAAGTAAGCAAACTGCTGCCTTCAACAAATGGCAGTTCTTATACTCTGAGATGTTTAGGTAATGAAAAGTTAAGGGAGGAGGAACTCATGAACTATTTGGTACTGTTAAGATCAGAAGTCATGTCACTTTTTGAAGGAAAACTGTGTTATAGATTGTATTAAACATCATAACCATGACTTGCTACCATTGTCTGGAATCACACAAAGTACCTTTACAGCAACTGCAGATACTTTCACATTCGGTTTGCATTAAGTAGCAATGAATAACGTATACTAGTGCGCCATGAAACCTTATTTCAGTCTCATCTGCTATACTACTTACCCTCTATATAACTGTCCAGTGCTATCTTGAAACCTTCCAAGACTATAGTTACACAAATTTAATTTTTGAATTCACTGTCTCATTGCAGCATTTGAAAAACATTTTTAGAACTGTTTACATTCACGTTTTCATATTTCAAATCTAAATTTATCTTTTGAGCATCTTTTGCTCATTCTATCCTTCTCAGAATCAAATGCCCCTGTAAAACAGTGCTATATGTAAAATATACTGCATATAAATCAGCCTTCAATGTCATAAAATAAAGTGATTATATTGTAAGTGATCATAAGCACTCATAACTACAGTTCTTAATCACAATTCCTTGAATGTTGTCATTTCCATGTTAAATAACAATGCAGCTTAAAATAATTGTTTTTGCAAAGTGCAAGCTGCTCGGCACATCCCATGCAGAAAAGGCAAACCACTTGCAACAACAAACTTAATGCGCTCCAAAACTGGGGAAGAGAGAAACCACTCAAACACTGCACAGTGGTCTCTATAAACCATCTGTTGTTTTTCTTATATCATGAGTGAACAAGTGATTTACGAAGTTTCACACATTTGTAATTCTGAGAAGCCAAATAACGTGCCCAGACAGTAGCAAATGTCATATAAACAGAGATCCAATGGAATGAAGGCCAGCCTGATTATGATAATGTAAGTGGAAACACAAATTATTTAATAAGATACAAGCTGGCAACTAGTTATTCCATGTCATTTCAGCAATAGCAATATTAATATACAAATAACTTCATCAATATGGTATCAGTTCTCTTGAAATTGCACTCAGGTGGCTTAGTAGATATTTTAAGAGTATAAAATGGCATTTGAAAGGGAAGCTCTTTAACTATTAAAAGTATCTGATAGGCTGAATACTGAAATGAAAAGATGTAGAGTGTGGTTCTCTTGTTAAGTTCTGGTGTATACAGTTGCCTGAAGACCAACATTGTGAATTCCAATATGTTGCAGCTAATTGGATCTATCTATTGTAATGGGTGGCTCCATATAATTTTAAACATTTACATTAATTTTGAAATATTTCACAAAAAACAGTAATTTGGGTGTTCACTTATCATCAACCATCTGATGTGACCCAGTTTCCTCTCTCATTCTCCACAACAAATGTAAGAAGAAAGTGATATGTCTCAGTGCAACTGCCATCTGATAGCACGGGAGGTTTGACCCCTGTGACCTATCCTTAATCAGTCATTTCATATGCACTTGGTGCCAAGTACTTACCCTCCCCTGCAGACAATTTGCTATGCTAACCCCTCACTTCAGGGTAAAAGATCCCCTGTACCAGGCCTCCATTAGGGGCTGTAGCCAATCAGAAAACCCACTGCTGCCCAGGAAGGGCAAGCCAGCATTTGTATTACTCAACCTCACTTATTCCACCAGCTCCTTGAATGCCCTTCCCACTACTGGAATTTAGGTCTACTGAGCTAGATAGGGCTCCATCCATCTGTGAAATACAGGCACACAAACATTTCTTAAATAGGTATAAATAAGAAATGTCCACTAGTTTTCTATTTTATAAATGTTTTGCTCACTCAGCTATAGTCCACATAATACTAGCAGCACTTTTAATACACCATCCAATCCTTCTAATCCAACAATTTCCATTAACACATGTCAACATTTGGTAAACCTGTGTTCCACTTTTATCACAATTAACACTCCTCACTAAATACTTATGTCATGTGTTTCAACACAAACAATCACAGTTCACATGCAATTAAGAATAAGTATGAACATTCATTCTTTCTTCTTCCTCTTAAAGTGAAAACTCCATCCAAACCACAGGTTTATTGTCAGACAACAAATTCTACCAATGCAGTTCCCTTAGTATAAAAATACTTCCACATCACCCCCCTTTGCTCCTATGCAAACTTTTTCTAATTTAAAAAATTAAGTGACAACAAAGAGGTTGTCAACATCCATCTTTGTCATCAATTACCACAGTTAGAAGCAATATATATATATATCTCATAGTATTACTACCAAACTCTATAAAATTGCTTATAATGAATGGAAAAAGTAAAACAACTGTCTGTACATGTTATGTAGGACTCCCACCCCATCTCTGGTATAAATGTAGTTTGGGACAAACTAAGTTGTCCCGGTCCCACAAGCAAGAGGTAAAAGGGGGATATAGATGTTAGAAGTCTAAAGGGAGTCTTTGCATGTAGTTTAGATAGTGGGATTGTAGTGATGAAGAGTTCAGGAGAGAGGGAGAGACTAAGGGAAGTGATGTAAGGGAGGCAGGGACTTTATAGGATTAAGTGGTAGGGCTTAGGGGAAGTAGGCACATTTTGGTGTGAGTTAGTAGAGGAGGTATCTGGGTGATTGGGTACGCTACCTTGAGGTATAATCGTACAGGGTGAGTAGTTACGCTGCCCTGAGATTGTTTCTGATGAAAATAATTGATGTCGTTTTGTGTGCAAAGAGTTCATTATACAATAATATTCAATAAAGGTCATCAAATGGCTTTATGTGTTTGGTGTGGTTTATTTAAAGGGGGGCCGGGACAATTACATATACTAATTCTAAGGTTACAAAATCTCAGAATGAAATTAGCAGTCTGTCCCACCCTGCCTCAAAAGTGGGGACTGCATCTCACATCCCCTTTAATTAAATATGTTGAGGTCATACTGAAGAGTAACAGATAACACTTGATTTGCAGGAAAACCAAAACCAAGTATTCTGTGTATCCTGAGAAAGTGCAACTTTTCAGTTAGTATATTTATTTAGAAATGTGGGAAATGCAAAAAGATGCAGCCACCACTACAAACACACACACATACACACACACACACACACACACACACACACACACACACACACACACACACACACAGACACACAGACACACAGACACACAGACACACACACACACAAATAAAGCTACATGTAACATCAAATCAGTCTACATGTAACTTCAAGTAAAATTAACATTTACTATTTTAGCAAATTGCATATTTTGTGTAGCGGCTGACAAAATTCACTTGTATTTCACTGTTTCAACTGACAAGACATTTGTACTTTCAAGTTCGTCATTTAGTTGTTCACAATACACATTTTGTTGCGTTGCTCAAAATACACATCTTGTATTTATGATAGGTACTCATGCCATACTATCAAAATTCTGTGTAATTATCAAAATTCTGTGTAATTATATGACATTTCACTTCTGCCTGAACTAAATATTTCCCCTGCAACTATTTTACAAACCAGAAATGCTTTCCTGTGATTTTGCAGTATAATTGCAACATCATTTTCATTGTGTTCCTGTTTGTGTACTCAGTGGCATTAATCAGAAAAACTTAGGGTTTACTACGATTTTTGAGATATGCAAGCACTTGTAGTATATGAGTAATGATGCATTTGTATTAATTAATATGAATCACTAATTTTATGTGGCAACCTACCCAATTATCCCTTTAGTACTTCTGTATCCTAACAGCATCCTTAAATTCAGTTTAAAGCAATATCATAATCATTTTCATTGTGGAATCTCTAACCTGTAATTTTTCCATCTAAACACAATAGACTCATTCATTAATGATCATCTCTCTTTTTATACCAGGTGTTCTCAACTCTCATCTTGACAATTACTGAAACAGAAAAATGTATTTTAAGGAAGGTCATGACATTCAAGTCCAT
Organism: Protopterus annectens; assembly: GCF_019279795.1. Taxonomy (NCBI): domain Eukaryota; kingdom Metazoa; phylum Chordata; order Ceratodontiformes; family Protopteridae; genus Protopterus; species Protopterus annectens. Next base: position 261,458,177 of record NC_056745.1, on the reverse strand, counting down.
TTATTGTGGCTGCTGAGGCCTTGGATCCAATTGTCAATGCAGTATTAGTCTTACCACAATATATTTGGAATATATATATATATATATATATATATATATATATATATATATATATATATATATATATATATACATATATATATATACATGTGTGTGTGTGTGTGTGTGTGTGTATGTGTGTGTGTATAGTTTAGTCCTGGATGCTGCAGCCCTGAGTACACAATGATGCTGCAGAAACTTGTTACCAGTTACTATCAAGCAACCTTTTGCAAATATAATACTAGGATGATTCATGCATCAGTAATTTCCAGATATAGATATCATCACACAGGTGTATCAGTCCTTCTCTATGTATCCATCATGACCAGCATGTAGCTCCTGAGATCATGCACACACAACTTACTTCTAGAGCTTCCGTCAGTGACAGGAAAGTGTAAGCAGCATGCTTCTTACTCCTACCCTCATCATCTACCCACATACTGCAACTCTGAGGCATTATTCCCTACAAACACCTGTAAGCACAATTCTCCACTCTCCATTCTCACTCACAAACAGCACTGTATGTACATCCAAGCTACCATACATAACTACTATTTGTATGTCTCAACAGTGGAACACATTTCCCTTTAAATATTCAAAGCCTTGCCTGCGTGGATGTCTGAATTTTATTTTGAGGTAGGGCAGCTTTCTGCTCTTTTTTTAGATCAGGTCTTGACTCTTATTTTTGTCTGTGCAAATTTGTGTCACTGGACATGTAAATGGTGAGGCAAAAAAAATGGCTTATTCTAAAATGTTCTATTTTTTTAAAGTAAAATTGACAAGTAACATTAGACCTAACCCATCCATAAGTATATTCACTACATGAAAGAGTGCAGCAGAAGCTTTACAAAAGAAGAATGTAAACATTTAAACCTGAGGCAAAATGGAATAAGTTTCTTCATCAACATCGACATGATACCAAAACTCTCCATCGAACCAAAGACTTCTACCGACTGGTGAGTTCTTCTTGGTAACAGCAAAGTGACTGGAAGGATTACAACAGTCCTTTATCATTTTCCTAATGAACAGAAAAAGACAAAAAAAAAATGTTTCAGTTTAACAAGTTTCCATCTCAGGGACTGGTATTATCCTTTAATATTCTCTACAAACCACTGATGATTGCAGTAGTAAAAAAATGCCTTCTTTTTGGAGTAAAAGCTCCTTCTTGAACATGTCTCAAGTGCCCATTTTTTTCTTGTTATCTATAGCAAAAATGATTTGCTGTAAACTGAGTTTCTAAGCATGATCAGCTGAAGGCACAAAACTCTTACTATAGGACTTAATATACCAGTTATAGCAGAGAAACAGAACTGCAGATCTGATGGCACACAAGAACCTCTTGGCCCATCTAATCTGAGCACTTTACTGCCTACAGGATAAGCAGATGATACTATCTGACAGTTTATATATATATATATATATATATATATATATATATATATATATATATTTTTTTTTTTATTATGGTACAGTTTTTGACCATATAACTTCATGAAGGAAGGCTATCAAAATCATCAGATACCCTCTTCTGTGAAAAAGAATATCTCATGTACATCTCCTGAACTGTCTAACTTAAAGGACCACTATGGGCAACTGATGAAAAAACATATCTTGCCATGAACGAGTGCATCTCCCAAAGCTGTTTGCAGCAAAATAAGCACTCAGTTCTAATTTTATTTTTTTATCCTTGTCTGCCCTTATGGAGTAGACATCACTATTACTTTGGAAAGCTAAATATGTCTCATAAAGCACAGATTGTGAGAATAAATAGTCCTACCATTTGTTGTCAAACTAGACTTCCTTTCACTTAGAATGGAACATCTGAAAAAAAATTGCGAAGTTTGAGAGTCTGCAGCTCATGTGTCATTGACTGGTCTGCACTGAGTTTTACAAATGTTGTTCCTACTGATGTACTACACATTCTCCGAAAGAAGCTTGCAAAAGTGTTAAATTACTGAGATAAAAAAAGACTTTTCACAAGGAGCAGTTTTGCAAGTTTAAGTTCCTGGCCAAATTACTCCCCCTATCTCCCTCCTTCAATGAGTTAGAATCCTACAATTCCAGCTTGGCTGTATTCAACTAATTAGTCAGCTTTGAATGACAATAAACATTAATCAAATTACAGCCTCAGCCTGATGTTCTACTATAACTGTTCCCTCTTATGTCTCTTTGTCTCTTCACTTCTGAATAGCATTTCCCAGGAATTATTTCTAAAAGAAAACCTCACACATCAATCCAGAATTTAGGCTAATCTATCCATTTCACTAAATATGCATAGTAAAATATTCAATTTGAATTGCATTCTGGCTACTCACATGGCTATCTTTTCATAATTATATTGTTATAGCATAACCTGAACTATGGTATTTAATGCCAGGCTTTACATAACAATGAAACAGTTCTTGGATTCTTCTTAACAATGATCTCCCGAGCCTATGATGTTAACCAGTACTTTCTGTTACTATTGCTTTATGTAGTCTGTCTTAATTGTATACTTATAGCTGTCCTCTCAGCAACAAACTCCTAAAAAAGATTCTAAATCCAATACTTGTATTGAAACAATACCAGCAGCTGTAGCAGTGATGCCCTACTCCAAACAGGGCACTCAACCAATATACTCTCAAACACAGGGCAATACATGTCTCAATCAAGCAATGATGAAATTGCTAGGGACTACACCAAGCATAATTTTACTCTTAATCACTCCATCTCCTAATCCATAACATTTACACCGCACTTACAAAGGCACACCCATACTCCCCACAAACACACAGCCACCCACACCCATGCAACATACCAGTCAACTTTGCGGCTTTTCTTCCTTACTAACAACCTCCTTTCCAATACTCAGCATGGTTTCAGACCAAAAACCATAGCACCACCACTGCCTTACTCTCCTTTACTAACACTATCCTTCAGCATAAAAACAATGGCTATCTCTCCTCTGCTACTTTCCTAGACCTATCTAAAGCATTTGACATGGACCCAAACAAACAACTTATCTTTGTCCTCAATAACCTATCCTTCTCACAATCAGTCACCAACTGGTTTCAGAGTTACCTGTCTGACCGCCAACAATGCATTGTATGGCAGAATGACATATCTCCCCAATTACCTGTCTCCATAGGGGTTCCCCAAGGATCCATCCTTGGACCCCTACTCTTCTCTGTTTTCACCAATAATCTAGCCTCTGCCACCAAACATGGCACACTCATACAATACGTAGATGCCTCAACCATCATCTGCTCAGCCCAGTCCCTACCCAAACTGCAAAAAGTCACACAGGAAGCCTTTTCCTCTGTTGAAACATGGTAATCCGATGCCCAATTAATACTCAACCCAAACAAAACTAAACTACTCATCTTCCAACCCACCAAACATACTCAAAACAACTCTCACTTTAACATCACAGCAAAAGACAACACCACTATATACCCATCTGAACACACCAAATTGCTAAGAGTGGAAATAGACAATAAACTAAAATTTGACATTCACATATCCATGACCATAAAAAAGTCCACAAAAAACTAGGAGCGTTATACAGAAATAAGCAACTTCTCACCAAAGCAGCAAAGATTTCAATAGCAAATTCCCACCTTATCTCCACCCTACTTTATGCCTCTCCAATATATACCAACCTAAGGCAATGCAATCTAAACAAGCTAGAGACCTGCTACAACAAGATTGCCAAATTCACTACAGGGGCATCCTACCGTAGTCACCACTGTCTCTCACTTGCTGAACTGGGCTGGCTTGAACTCCCTCACCTCCTTCAATGGTATCAACTCTCACTCGCCCACAAATTAGTAAACCATCCACTAAATGTCCCATCCCTCCAGAATCTACTCCAACCCTATCGCACCACCAGACCACTAAGATCCAGCAACAAAAATCACTTGCAGATCACTAAAGCCAATAACTCTGCTGGTGAAGCACTATTCTCTTGTGCCATAGCCAAATTATGGAACTCCCTCCCACCCACAATTACCTCCGTACCATCATGCACCCACTTCAAATCTTTACTAAAAGCACACCTAAAAACATGCTGGCTATGCCCTTGTAACTCCCACTCTAAAATCACCCACCCTATCCAACCATTACTTTTCTTTCCACCCCACTAACTACCTTGATTATAGCAAG
>NC_056745.1:261441495-261451495 GCF_019279795.1 Protopterus annectens | reverse complement strand
GTTACAAAAATACTCACACTCACTCACCTTAAACTGCAGACACCATCCCAGTCAAACACTTCCGTGATATAACGTAAATGCATAAGCACGAATTTGACATAGTCCTATTCGCGATTATGCACTTTCGTTATTTTGAGGTTTTGGCTTCATGGACACAAATTGCTGAAATTCAATATTTCAGCAATTCGTGGTTATAAAGTGAAACTATATATATATATATATATATATATATAGATAGATATATTTATACATATACATGGGTTCACTTCTTAATTTCGAAATTACAAAATCCCGAAGTTCAGTATATCGGCCTTACAATGCCGAGATTTTGTAATCTCGAAATTAAGAAAAAAAATAAAAATACATCAAAAACATGTTTTTGCAGGGGGGCAAGCCTCCCTGCACCCCCCACACCTTCTGCAACTTAAATATACTAACTCCAAGATCGCTCTACAATGCATGTTTTTGTTGTGTTTTTCTTTTTTTTTTTCCTTTAATTTTGAGATTTCAAGATGTCGGGATTGTAACTTCGATATACTGAACTTCAGGATTTTGTATTTTCGAAATTAAGTGAATCCATATCTGTATATATATATATATATATATATATATATATATATATATATATATATATATATATATACATATACACACACACACACACACACATATATATATATATATATATATATATATATATATATATATATATATATATATATACACACTCATACATACATACATATAGATATAAATATATATATATACACATACATATAGATATAAATCTACATATGCAGTCTCAAATGGAAATTAAATAATTATCTTTTTCAATCAGTTAACCAAAGCACTACCTTCAGATGCACTATATTTGAATAGTGGATATGAAAAGGGTTTTTGTAGGGTTGGCATTTGTGGCAGTAGCAGAGACAGGATTATCACACATTTGTAAGAATAGGTAGGAGGGCTTCATCCTAATGCACCACCTTATTAATTTGTTCTAAATATAACCCAAACGAGGGCCGGATTCACGATTATCTACACTAAGTGTACACGATCTGTATTCACTCAGAAAGATTAGACTAAGTGTAAACATAGTCCACACATTGTGGTAGCCTTTATGAATCCTTCTCAGTATTTAAGGTCATAAGAAAATCAGTAGGAAAAAGAAAATTATGAGGAAGAAGTTGGGAGTTATGCTTGTGTTGTCTATTCACACAGAATGATGTGCACCTAGTGTATACTTACTTTTGGCATTCATGAATCCAGCCCATGTGCAATCAGATGATTTTAGAACAGCTGCATGGGCACTTTTTTCTGTTTGAAAAATTAAATTATCAACCACTAATCTGTAAACAATATACACACATTTTATATACATATATATATATATATATATATATATATATATATATATATATATATAAACAGCATCATATATATATATATATATAAACAGCATCATTGCATGCTTAAAGATCTAAGTGCAACCAGTATATTTTTATTTATTTATTTTACCTTTGTTAACCAGGGGTGTCTGACTGAGCCGAAAAGGCCCTTTTTCAGCAGAGGCCCAGGGAGAAAAGCTCCACAAAGAAAAATTACAGACACATTTAGTTATTTAGACATGATCAGTATACACACAAATTACAAGAGACGTGCTTTTACAGTGGTATGTGGCATATAAACAGCTACAGTGGAGAGAAGAAACAAAAAATTATTAATTTTAAAAATAAAGGTAATTAATAGATTTGTGGTGTACAGCTGAAATTTGGAACATAGGTAGAATACATACATAGTACACAGGTACAGTACATACACTGCAGATTAGCCAGTGTTTGTGAGTATGATTAAAAACTATTATCAAGTGCTCTAGATTTAGTATGTATATGTTATCCACTTTCACTATCCTGGGGAGCAATCATGGCACTGCCAGCTTTGCTTGAGATGTTGCCTGATGAGGTCTTTAAAGGAGGCTTTGGATGATGTGTTTTGAATGCTAGTGCGGACAGAGTTCCATTTTTATCCACTGAACTACTATATAGTGCATCTCCAAAGCTATTGTAGCTGTTGGTGACTTCTAATAGTAGTTTGATTGATGATCTAAGAGGTCTTTTGGCTGAGTGATGTTGTATTAGGTTTTTGAGGGCAGGACACTTATTGGGGAGGTAATAGATAGAATGCAGAGGCAGAGCTGATTGTAGGTTAGGAAGTCGGGCAGTTCAAGCCAGTGGAGCTGTCTCAAAGCAGTACAGTGATGAGTTCTGTATGAGCAATTTTCAGCAAAGTGGGCAATTCTGTTATAGCAGGCTTCCATTTTGCTTAGTTCAGTTTTGTTGAGATTAGTCAGAATGGGAGATACATAGAGTAGGGTGGATAGAAGTTGGGAGTGAGCAACGGCTGATCTTGTGTTGTTGGTAAGAAATGGTTTGATACGATAGAGTGACCCCAGTTTGGCATGTACTTTTTTAATAGTTAAGTTGAGATGACTATCAAATTTTAGGTGGGAGTCTATGGTTATTCCCAAAAGCTTAGCCTGTGCCACTGGAGCAATTGGAGTAGCATTTGTGGAGTAGATAGTGAATTGACTGTTAGTGTTTTTGTTAGAACTGGTTATAATCATAAGCTGAGTTTTCTTTGGATTGAGGATAAGTTGGGCTTTGGTAAGGTAGTTTTCAATGTCAGAGAATGCTAGTTGAGTTATTTGCAGGAGGGTGGGAATGTTTTGTGCAGTACAGATTAAGGTAGTGTCATCTGCATACTGAATTATAGATGCATGCTGTGTGGAGGTATGGAGGTCATTTGTGAAGACTTTGAATAGTAATGGTCATAAGATAGAACCCTGTGGGACTCCTATAGTTATGGGCAGCTGAGGAGAGAGAGAATTTTCCCATCTCACAGCTTGGTACCTGTCAGTTAAGTAGCTTTGGAACCAGGTAAGAGTGGAATTTGATAGATGATATTGGTTTAGTTTTTAGCAGGATTTGGTGTGAGACTGTGTCAAATGCTTTGGACATATCCAAAAAAAGAGTTGACACTTGTAGGCCTTCATTTTTGAGATGGTTTACTGTGTCTGTAAAGCAGAGGAGGGCTATAGTGGTACTATGGGCAGGTCTGAAACCATGCTTAGTAGGTAACAGGATGTTGCTGTCTATGAGATAGTTTAGCATCTGGGTATGGATGCATTTTTCTAGGATTTTGGCCAAGGGGGAGTAAATCAATGGGTCTGTAGTTATTAAGTTCAGTGGAGGTCCCGCCTTTATGTATGGGTGTAACATAGGATATTTTCCAGAGTTTGGGCACATAGTTTTCAACAACTAATCTGTTTATGAGAGTGGAGATTGGGATAGCAATAGCATCTGCTGTGAATTTCAAGAAATAGCTGGGTAGTAGGTCAGCTGCTGTTGATGAGGTTTTTAGTTTGGAGAACATGCTTTTGATTGAAGTGGTGGAAACTGTTTTGAGGGTAAAGCTTGTATTAGTGTTATTTGTGTTGGGGGGGATAGTGAGGAATGAACTGTCCTGTGATACTAAGGATAGAATTGAGTTCACAAAATGGGAGTTGAATTGTGTTTCGATGGGAACTTTAGTGTCATGGGTGGTTGGTTTGGGGGTAGCCTTTTGGGTGGATTTTAGTAGCTGGTTTACATTTTTCCAAAATTTTTGCGGGTTGTGTTGGTATTTAGTTTGTAATGTTGTGTAGTAGGATTTTTTTGTCCAGCCTAATGCATTTTTTTGCACAGTTGCACAGTTCTTGGTACTTAGTTAGGCTTTGTGTTTCTTTGTTTTTTTTTATAGTAAAGCCATACAGTGTCTCTGGACTTGAGGATTTGTTTGGTTTCTTTACTGAGCCAGGGGTTTGTAGAGGTTCTAACCTTGATTTTGTGCAATGGAGCGACAGTGTCTAGGTGTTGTAGAAATGTTTTGTTGAAATATGCTACAGCCTGGTCAAGTGGGAGGGTTTTTGAGGGGGTCCAGTCACAGTTACAGAGTAAAGTGTTGAGGACCTCAGGAGAGAATTTTTTGTGTTTCTAGTGGATATATAGTTAGTGGTTTTGCATATGCTTGTTCTACTACTTATAAAGTATATTATGTTGTGGTCACTTAAGGTGTCTGGGAGACTGCCTGTGTGGGGGTACAATGTGGGGTTGTTAGTTAGGACCCAGTCAAGGATGGATTCCCTTTTAGACTTTTTATCACATCTAGTTGGAATTTGGACTAGCTGCTGGTAGCCATGGAGATTTATTAGATTACTTGGTGGTTCTGATATACAGGTGAACCAATCTAGGTTGAAGTCCCCCTGAATAAGGGTTTCTTGTGAGTATGTGGAAGAACACCAGAATAAGAAGTCTTCAAGGCTAGCAGGTGTATTACCAGGTGGAATATAGATCACAATTGTGGTGATGACCATTTTAGGGTGAAGTTGAAGTTGTGAGATAAGTATGTCCCAATTATTGGGGGAGGGGTAAGAGTTTGGTAATTGATGGACAGTTAAGTTGGACTTGTACAGTAAGGCAGTTCCACCCACTTGGGGGTCTGTCTTGTCTAATGATATTGTAGCCGGTAGGGAGAACTTCTGAGTTAGCTATGTTTTTATTTAGCCAGGTTTATGTTAAAGCAACTACGTCTGGGGAGTAGTGTGCTATTGTTGCCTGGAGTTCAGGTATTTTATTTTTGATACTTCTAATATTAATATTTAGCATTAAAAGATGGTTGGTTTTGCTGCTGTTGTTGATTTGCCCAGGGATGAAGAAAGTGGGGGTGTTATGTTCTGACATTTGTGTTGGAGCAGTTTGTGTTGGACAAGATGGATTTGGGCCTGGGTTGGGGGGGGGATATCCCCACTTATGGTGAGCCTGGAGTTAAAATGGTTATACAGATGTTGGAGTTTGGTGAGGAGTGTGAGAAAGTATTGTGTTTTTATTGGGAGTACGAATGAGAGCATATGTGTTTAGTTCTGAACTGGTCCGTTATGTAGTTCTTGAGTAACTGTGGGCACATATTATTATAATGTGTGGTGTCTGTATACGAGAGTGCATAATGCAGTGTTGTACTACTAAGTTTAGGGATATTGCTAGAGTGATAACTTGTGGTGTTGTAAAGAATTATGAGAAGACAGACTAGACTTAGTTGTGTGATACTCATGGTTATAAAGTTTAAGTTGTTTCTAGGTGGGGGGTCTGAATAGGAATTATAGGGTTGCACTATATGTGGAAGGGGAAGTACTGTGGGTGATGTAAAAAATGCCTAGTGGGAATGAGAGTGATTGGGAGTATTTTGTGTGGAGCAAGTTGGTGTATAATGTGATATGACTTGAGGAGCTGTGATTGGTGGAGGTGATGTGAGGGTGAGCTGTGGGTGTGGCTGTGATTACTATAAATGTAGAGGTAGTGGGGGTGGGAAGGAATAGGGGGCAGGGCAGGGGAGCAGGGAGAGCCCGAGCGTTAGCGAGGGTGAATGGAGCGGGGCAGAGCCAACCAAGACAAGAGAAAAAAGTAAGTATTACTTTACAAATCTGAACAGTTTAAACAAATTCCTGAGGTCTGATGGCTTACTGGCAAGCAGAATGTAATTGCTGAAGAGCACTTGTGTCCTGGTGGGAGACTACAAATTTAAAGATGGCTCCATACTCAGCAGGATTCTAATATAGACTTTGTATTGGGGGAAGGAGATAGCACAAGGGGTGTAAACCAGGTGGAATGCAAAGAAACCAGAGAGGCAATCAGTGGAAATCAGTGAAGGCCTTAGAGGGGGTAAGTAATAATTCAAACTACCTGTAAAGTGAAGGAGAGAAGAGACAGCAAAGTTTATTAAGATTGGGAGTGTGTCTTCACATTGACTTGCTGATTAGTAACCAGTTTGTACACGGATTAGAGTAGGGAGATACATTAGCAATGAAGGGGAATGTATAGAGATGCAAATAAACAGGTGGGCCTCCAAGTGATACAAACTAAGGCAGAAAGCACTGAGAGGACTGCTTGATGGTTAATTTAGTCACAGGGATGTGAATTAAATGTATACTGTCTATTGGACAGTTAGGATTACTGTACTAGTGGGGGTGGGGAGGACACAAGGCTACAACAGTCAGTTGTATTAGCAAGCTGAGAACTACTAAGAAATACTGCAAATGCAATAGCTTCACTCTTTTTTTTTTCCTCTTTTTGCTGCAGTCCGAAGAGGCAATTAAGGCATCAGTGTGATGCCCAGCAGTCTATGCAGCTTGGAACCACACAGAATTGGAAGGGGTTCGGACTGCCACATCCGCAGGCACGTACATGACGTGCTTGGGCTAAATGTCTGCTGATTGGTTGTCGCTCTCTTCCCGGGCTTTATGTGCTGGGAAAAGAGCGAGAAGCAAACAGTTACAGCCAGTTTCGGTTGTGGAACTTGTGGAGTGCACTGAGTGTCGTGAATCAACTCAAGTGAAGACTTGATTTATTTGATTTCTAATTCTTGGCAGCCTAAGGCTATTTCGTTAGCTGTGCTGGGTGTTAGCAGCTGAAGAAGAAGTAGCAGATGAGTGAGAAGAGTACAGAGAGAGTTTTCTTCTTGGTGGGGGTATGTATATATGATGACAGAGAGTACATTCATTGATTTCATTCAATCAGGGTAAAATGTCATGGTTATTCATTTGGAAAAGAAATGAATTTTCAGTGGTAGTGCTTCTGCATCTGCCAGAGCAACCCTGCTGTTATTTGAATGTGTACCTTTCCCCCTAGTAATGCTGAAAAGTGTATGCATACATCATCATGTCGTGGCTGTGACATAGTTCCCTTGCTTTCTCTTGTGTAAAAGTAGTACAAATGTATGTGCAGGTGTGCAAGTATGAAAGAGTTTGTGGGGTGGGGATTCTCCCTGCAGTGTGGAATACTGGCTAAGTCAAGAAAGGTGCATATCTTAAGTCAAGGTGCCAGAACATACCTCTCAACTGTACAGATTTTCACAGAATGTCTAGATTTTTGCCATATATTTTTGGCCCATTTTTTCATAAAATTTTGGCTTTCTGGCAAATTAGTGGCAAATCATTGAAAAGTGAAGTTAGAAAATAATGACAGGCATTTGAGTTTTAGACTTCATACCCTTCAGAAGATTCATGCTAATGCAAAACCTGTTATTCTATCAACTTTTTAAATTTGTAAGAGCAAAATTTCAAAGCTGTCCCTATTTGTACCACTTTTTTATGGCTTCGTCCAGATTTCTTACTCTAAGGTTGAGAGCTATGTGGCAGAAGTGTTATTCAGAAACTTCAAATTACAGATAAGATTTCAAAAATGCAATTATAAAAGAAAAACTAATATAAATAAATATTGCTGTGGATTTTATGGTACAGAAATATTATGTAAGTGTAAAACAGATACAAGTGTGTCTTGCCACTGATGCAAACATGTCATGTTACTGATAGAAGTATGACTTGTCATTGATTGTTTTAAAACCATGCTTAAAGTTTTGGTATACGCCACACGCTGTAGGCTAAAAGATCAGTGCAACATGTGAAATCATTTGTGTAGGTTATGTGATGGTTTACATTTGTTCTATATTATTTAGAGTTTTGCTGTATTATATTCTTGATTGTAAAACTTGTGTGTATATGCCAAGAGGTCAGCAAACTAATTTGCCATTTTGGTTTCCTGTTTTCAATAAGTATTCATTAGCATCTGTGAGAAAATAATGAAAAAGGCAAACTATGGTGGGAGCTCCGCTTCATGAAGTTATACAGCAGCAGTGAAAGGAAAAGGCAAACTATGTTGGGAGCTCTGCTTCATGAAGGTATACACCAGCAGTGAAAGGAAAAGGCAAACTATGTTGGGAGCGCTGCTTCATGAAGTTATACAGCAGCAGTGAAAGGAAAAGGCAAACTATGTTGGGAGTGCTGCTTCATGAAGTTATACAGCAGCAGTGAAAGGAAAAGGCAAACTATGTTGGGAGTGCTGCTTCATGAAGTTATACAGCAGCAGTGAAAGGAAAAGGCAAACTATGTTGGGAGCGCTGCTTCATGAAGTTATACACCAGCAGTGAAAGGAAAAGGCAAACTATGTTGGGAGCGCTGCTTCATGAAGTTATACACCAGCAGTGAAAGGAAAAGGAAAACTATGTTGGGAGCGCTGCTTCATGAAGTTATACAGCAGCAGTGAAATGAAAAGGCAAACTATGTTGGGAGCTCTGCTTCATGAAGTTATACACCAGCAGTGAAAGGAAAAGGCAAACTATGTTGGGAGCTCTGCTTCATGAAGGTATACACCAGCAGTGAAAGGAAAAGGAAAACTATGTTGGGAGCGCTGCTTCATGAAGTTATACAGCAGCAGTGAAATGAAAAGGCAAACTATGTTGGGAGCGCTGCTTCATGAAGTTATACACCAGCAGTGAAAGGAAAAGGCAAACTATGTTGGGAGCGCTGCTTCATGAAGTTATACAGCAGCAGTGAAATGAAAAGGCAACTATGTTGGGAGCGCTGCTTCATGAAGTTATACACCAGCAGTAAAAGGAAAAGGCAAACTATGTTGGGAGCGCTGCTTCATGAAGTTATACACCAGCAGTGAAAGGAAAAGGCAAACTATGTTGGGAGCTCTGCTTCATGAAGTTATACAGCAGCAGTGAAATGAAAAGGCAAACTATGTTGGGAGCGCTGCTTCATGAAGTTATACACCAGCAGTGAAAGGAAAAGGCAAACTATGTTGGGAGCGCTGCTTCATGAAGTTATACACCAGCAGTGAAAGGAAAAGGCAAACTATGTTGGGAGCGCTGCTTCATGAAGTTATACACCAGCAGTAAAAGGAAAAGGCAAACTATGTTGGGAGCGCTGCTTCATGAAGTTATACAGCAGCAGTGAAATGAAAAGGCAACTATGTTGGGAGCTCTGCTTCATGAAGTTATACACCAGCAGTGAAATGAAAAGGCAAACTATGTTGGGAGCTCTGCTTCATGAAGTTATACACCAGCAGTGAAAGGAAAAGGCAAACTATGTTGGGAGCGCTGCTTCATGAAGTTATACACCAGCAGTGAAAGGAAAAGGAAAACTATGTTGGGAGCTCTGCTTCATGAAGTTATACACCAGCAGTGAAAGGAAAAGGAAAACTATGTTGGGAGCTCTGCTTCATGAAGTTATACACCAGCAGTGAAAGGAAAAGGCAAACTATGTTGGGAGCGCTGCTTCATGAAGTTATACAGCAGCAGTGAAATGAAAAGGCAAACTATGTTGGGAGCTCTGCTTCATGAAGTTATACACCAGCAGTGAAAGGAAAATTAGAAATATTTCAATCTTACTGAATGTGTTGCATTATAAAAACTGCATTTGATTTACTACAGGGTATTTTATAACATTACTATGGAAAGCAGAAGAGTACTGTATTATTCTCAGTATCAAATGTTTATGCTAAGCAGAACTACTCAAGGTCAGAAAAAAAAACTACCCAGAAGCTAAGAATGTACATCTTTATAAATCATGCTCATGTATTTCAAAATGTTCAGTAAATATAATAAATATTATGTTCATCCTTCAAAGAGCACAGTTACTTATTGGCAATATACAGAGGCAGAGAACATTCACCCTGACTGCAGTGACAGAGAGAGTATAACATGCAGTTGCATTGAACCCAGTTTGTATGCAATGCATTTGTAATTACTGTTAATAACATGCCTCTCAGCAGTCTGTGCTTTTACCTCATATTTTTGCCCTCCTTCTTATGGATTTATCTATTTATTTTTCTGTTGAGTCACTGAGGATTGCAGTCAGCCACTGATGTCATATGTATAAAATCAATTACTAATGTCTAGGGTTTAAGAATGTTGCAACAATAAGGGCAACCACAGCTACTTAGCATGAGTATCTGGGAAATCATGTATAATAAAACCTAGAACATTAAGTAATGGTCTCACTGACAATGTTGCCTTTTGTAGTTCTGTCTGATGTAAAGGTGTAAAGTGACTGAAATACTCTTTGTGTGTTAAAACACATATACATATGTGTGCACAAATACCCAAATTAGGATGCTACTGCAATTCC
>NC_056745.1:261261495-261436495 GCF_019279795.1 Protopterus annectens | reverse complement strand
GCTAAATCCCCTTGATTGTTATTGGTTCTTTGTAAGCTACTGTTGTAAAGTTTTTTGATTAACTTTTCATTTACAGGGTTGCATGTGTCAGGGGTTAAGAACGAGATAGCTGACAGTTTGTCTTGTTTTCAGTTTTGCAGATTTTGGCAGGTGGCTCCAACAGCAGCAAGGCATTCCTCAGTCGTACCAGACAAGATTTGGCAGATTGGGCAGTAGTGATCAGCGGGTTGGTGCAAAAGTCATGGGTGGTATCTAGAAGGAGAGCTTAAGGTAGGGCATTGTATGATTTTGACAGCTTTGTGAGACAGCTACCGGAAGAAGAGTGCGAGTGGTCAGAGAGTTTTTTGTTGCGTTATTTAGCCATGCTGAGGAAGCAGGGTAAGGCAGTTCGAATGGTGAGGGTGACGTTGGCAGCAATTGGAGTATTTGTTTAGTCAGCCAGATTGGAGGACTGGACTAGGTCATGGATGGTAGGGCAAGTACTGAAAGGTTGGGGTAGAGTTGATGGTCCTGCTACAGATAGGAGATGAACTCTGACCACGGGGATTTTAAGACTTTTGCTAAAGGGTTTAGGTAGAGTATGTGGATGTTTGGATGACTATGTGATGTGGAGTATGGCAAGTGTATGGATGTATTGTGGGGCTTTTCGTGTGTCTGAGTTGTTGGGTTCATTGGTGTGGGATGATGTGCTTATATTGCCTAGCGCAATGCATATCAGGCTGATGTCATCGAAGACAGATCAGGAAGGGAGAGGGACACCTATAGTTTTGGAAGAGGTTAGGGTCAAGCTAGAGGTGTCCGGTGGTGTGGGGAAACATGTTGTGTCTGGCTAAAGGAGGTAGAGTTCAGGGATTACTTTTTATATCAGTAAGTGGTAGAGCGGTGATGGGTGAGCAATTGAATTTAATTATGAGAAGGGTTCTTAGCAGTGTTGGTTTAGAAGGGGACGTTTTCTTCTCATTCTTTTAGGATGGGCAGGGCGTCAGATCTAGCGAAGGGAGGAAGTTCGATTGAAGTTATAAAGAGGGTGGGGCGGTCATCTTCCAGTGCCATTTTGGCTTATATTAAGTAAGCTGGTTGAGCTGTTTTGATATAATTTATTTATTTTTTTTAGGTGAAAGGAGGATCATCATCTTAGGTCATTCTTTCATATATTGGGCAGCTAGGCGGTTAGACACAATGGAATGAATTTGGGCTTGGAACGTTGCAGGTTGAAGGTTACCTTTCATAGTATTAGAGGGTTGATGTGGAGTCGGATACTGCAGGTATTTACAATGTTGCAGAGTCAGTGGGGACTGCTGCATGTTTCGTTGATTCATTTAGGAGGGAATGATTTGGGTAGGATTCCGAAAAAGCAGTTGGTTTATCACATTTGCGAGTATGTTTTAGCATTGAGAAGGCTTTATCTATCAGTGTTTTGCTTTGGTCTGTGATTATTCCCAGGTTGGTTTGGAGATAGGCAAAAACTTTTTCTGCATTGGAGAGGGCTCAGAAGTATTTTGCAAAATATTTGAATGAGATGGGGGTGCATACTATCCGGCATGTGGAGTTCGAGGACAGGGATCCTATGTGGTATAGGGCTGATAGGGTTCATCTTAGCAAATTTGGTCTTGATTTGTTTAATTTAAATTTAGGGTTAATGTTGGAAGGTTTAGTGAAATGGGGTACGGTGTGAGGGGGAACAGCCCTTTCAGACTGGTGGGCGGAGAAGAGGGACAGGCTTGCCCCTCTTTTGTTCCCCCTCAGGAGGATAACTGGACATTTGAGGTGGTGAGGATTTGATGGTGGAAAACTGAGTGGATGGATTGGATTTGTGATATGCTGAAAGTGAGCGGGGATGCTGCCTTGTTATTGCAATGATAAGTGAGCAAGTGGGGGGCGCTGCTTATCCTAGGGTGAGCGGTTACGCTGCCCTTATATTTATTTATGTTATTTTCTTGCAATGAGTTGATGTTTGTTGTTTCAATAAAGTTTCCATGTTTACCATTTATTATTCCATGCAATAAAGGGGATCAAAGGTCTATGGGTGTCTGTGAGATTTTTAAAGTGGACCGTGACAAATGAAGTTTGGGAACAGACAAAGTTGTCACAGGACACCTTTAATGGTGGGGTGAGGGGGAGAAGCTGGGATGTAAGGAAGTAGGTAAGATGGGTATAAGCGAGTGGGTAGGGAGCAGGTAAGAAAGGGTTAAGTAAGTGGGAAGCCAGGGGAGGAAGTGAGGTAGGATTAAGGGGTGGGTCTTGAAGGCTTTTGAGGTGGGATTTAGTGTTGGGAGGCACATTTGGTGTGATCTAGTTGCCCTCCTGGCCCGTCCTGTTTTGGTGATGGTATTTTGGGCTTGCCCCTCTTCTGTTCCCTCTCAGGAGGATAATTGGATGTTTGAGGTGGTGAGGATTTGATGGTGGAAGACTTTGAGTGGATGGATTGGATTGGTGATATGCTGAAGGTGTGCTGAGATGCTGCCTTGTTATTGCAATGAGAAGTGAACAAGTGGGGGATGCTGCTTATCCAAGGGTGAGCGGTTATGCTGCCTTTATGTTTATTTATGTTATCTTCTTGCAATCAGTTGAAGTTGGTTGTTTCAATAAAGTTTCCATGTTTACCATTTATTATTCCATGCAATAAAGTTCATTAAAGGTCTATGGGTGTCTGTGTGATTTTTAAAGTGGACAGGGACAACTATTTATTACAGTTATACAACTGTTTTATTACTACTTGCCAAGTGCTATACACCTACGAATCTTATCCTGTTTCATCTCATGTTTGTTAACTTTAACTTGAATATAGCTGCATTTATTTTTTGATTTACTGTCTAAATGAGTGACTAACTGCGCAGCATTTTAATTACTTTGTAATAAAACATGCCTATACACGACAAACTGTTTTTCCTCACTACTGTAGCATCAGAAGGTGGGGCTAGATGATATGGAATCAGGCAGTAACTGGACAGTTCCTCAACACACAGTAAATGGAAACACAGGTTTATTAGAATTAATAAATATAAAGTTAAAACTATACATTTTAAAAGTAGAAAGCCCACTTTACACAAGGGGCATAACTGCTCTAAAAGAAATGATACAAAAAAGCTTTGCACATATTTAACACCAATCTTAGCATGTAGAGAAGTCCCTATGTTATGGTAACAAACTATACTGGTTACCACTTCGTGACAAGTACACATCAGACACAGACAAGTTTCAAATCAGCAGCCTATCCATTATTCTGTGTAAAATTATGGGCAAAGTCATAATGAATTTTATCCAAAATTATATAGAGTATTTTTGTTAGATATAACAGTGTGGGTTTGTAAAAGGGAGAGCTTTCTTTTTCTTTTTTCAATTATGGTATTCATAGAAGAAGCAACAGAAATACTTGATGAAGCATTTGCCAAAGCTTCTGGTAGTCTTCCACAAAATGGACTACTTGACATATTCAAATTATTTGATTCCAATCCGTGAACAATTCCATGGGTAAAATACTGAATAAACAAGTCGGTGTAGGGGAATACCTATCTATACCTGCAGGGGTCAGCAATGGCATCCCATAGGACCCCATACTGAGTCCACTTCTTTTTAAAATGGTTCTTCTAAGACATTAAAGGGGAAGGAAGATTGCTCTGGATAAGCAAATGGCTGGATGGTAAACAAGGTAAAATAATTAGGTCAATAAGAGATGCTAAAGTTCTCCATGAGGGTTTACCAAAAATACGTACCTGGTACAGGTTATAGTGACCCCATCTACAATGTAATGCAAGAAGTATTAGGGAACCTGTTTATTTATTTAATTTATTAATTATACATTTGTTAATCAGATAAGCCCACTGGACACAACTGGTCTTTTTCAAGGGCAACCCAGCTATTTAGTTAACTTACTTGCACAGAGTTATACATTAAGGAAATTGAGGTGGAAGGCTTGACTACAGAAAGCAATTTGTGAATAGCATTTTGCGCTAATTACCAGGCATTTTGTCAGAAAAGGCATCAGTTATAATTACAGAATACATGGTGGAATTATAGGAAAACAATGCCATTGGTAAATAACTGGAAACAATAGCATTTTACAATATAAAGCTTCACCAGTGTGAAATGTAAATCATAAATGCATATTCTGTAGCCTACATAATTCTAAAGGGCATGTATATAACTCCATTTATTAAATACAGTGCTACACAGAAATGAAGCAAAAATAAGTAAAGTGAGAAAATACTACCCACATATGGAAATAACTGTCAACCAAACCATAGCAAAATCTGGCAATTTGTAGAATACATAAAGAAATAAAAAGAAAGTTACAAAAGTATTATAATATTTAAGCATGAAGCACAGCAACAAAAATGATACTATATACATGAGGCCTACTTATTTATTCCTCAAAATGCATTCACACCAGAAGAGCTGAAATCCCAGTCTCACAAGAATAAACATTCAACCCCCTGTAATATTTATCAGCTACATAAGTGTGTTGGCCTAACATATAACAACCCCTGACAGTGATCACTCAAATATAGGCACAGCCACAACTGTCTGTCAACATTAAATGACATCTGTGCAAATTTTAGGCACTGATTGATGCTTACGTAAATTTAGGCACTATAACACCATGAATATTAAATGGCTAGACTGTTACAATAATGGCTGATGACAACGTGAAAAGCATCTTACAATAAGGAACAGACCATACAGAATCATTTTAAAAAGCTATGCATTTCTACCAAAATTTCTGGAAACATGTGTGTTAATGATGACATGTACTGCTCCACTGTCTAATGCAGCAGAGGGAGGAAGGCACCTTGAGGTATCAAGGTGCAGCATTAAACAAAAGCTACAAACAGTTTAGTAACTCAAACACACCGCATATGGAAAACAGGCAACACATAGCAATGTGTGTGCACCCCCTGCATCCCTCCTTCAGTGCCTCTAGAAGAAGAGATGTTCAAGAAGTAGCAAAACAGGAAGTTACCCTGCCAAGCAGTGTGGCATTCCTCTCCATCCTCTCCTATTCAGCACAACTAGAATAAATGATTACTAGTCTGTGATACAAAATCTTAATTTAGTAATACGGTATTCTGTAATTACTCAGTTATTTTTTGAAGGTCATTTTGATGTAAACGGTCATTATGTATACAACCATTATTACTTTGCAGCACACAGTTTTAATCATATGACTTCATTGTCAGTGGTGACTTGTGATTTCAGAACAACTTTATTAAACAGCAGACCTCAGATATTTAATTGTATTAAAAATAGACCCCAAAAAATATTCTAGCTGATTTCACAAAAATGCACACTACGTCTACATATCCAGAATAATGACTGCTTAACACTAATGACCGCTGAACAAATGACAGCAGTGTCAGTCATTTTCATCCACAGACAGCCAGACCCCTGTGCCAATCAATTAAAGTTACTGTTACTGACCATATACACCTCAGACAGCAGAATGTAATCAAATAAAACATAATTGGCTACAGTAATTTTAACCCACTGCACCTACACGTATGCACACACACACACACACACACACACAATATAGGGTAGCATTCATAGTCATTGTGCAAATTCTGTAGGGTCACTTGACATGTTTGCAAATGAGCATAGCTAGCTAGCAATGCACAGAGGTAAATTACAGTAATGCATAATAGCCTTTGAGTGAGTACAAAAAATTAAGTATAAAGAGATGTAAATGAGAAATTGTGCAAAGTAGGCATATACTAATGTAGTGTTCTTGAGATTCATAGTCCAATAGGCATGCTGTATGCACATCCATTCTTAAAAGCACTGCTGTGTATTTTCTTCTACTTTTAGATCCACAAACCATGTATGGACAAGCAGTTACATAACCCAAAGTGAATTAGTTCTCTGAACAATCCGTTCAGTACTTTGTCAATGTATGCACAAGCACTTCAATGACACCAAAATGAATTAATTCCTCATCAATCACTTCAGTAGTTTGACCGTGTATGCATAAGCACTAAAATACACCATTTTCCCATCGGTACCTATGGTATTTTGTCCAAGTATGCACAAGCACTTAAATGACAAAATTTCACCATCAATCTTTCAGTAATTTGACCATGTATTTACAAACACTAAAATGATACCATTTCCCCCATGGATCCATTCAGTAGTTTGATCATGTATTTACAAGCACTAAAATGACACCATTTCCCCACCGGTGTGGATGTTGTTAGATAATAATTAGAGATAGAGTGGGGGAGGTGAATTCTGTTAGGTGGATGTGATAGGAGATAAAGTGGGCTACAGTGGTTAAGAGTAGCACAGTGATTGTTAACATGTACTGGTTACGGGATTATTCAAGTGGAAGTTGAAAGTTTTTGGTTTTATTTGAAACAGAGTGGGTTTTCATAAAAGGTATATTTATAGAATGGTTTTGGCAAAAGGTATTCTGGTAATAGATGTATGTTCCAGAAGGGGTGCTATAGAGAAATGTAATGCCAAACAATATTTGGGTAGGTGGGTGTGATTGGGTGTTTGACTGGAGAGGGGGAGTTGTTGGGAAGTATAAATTACAGGATATGGGGGGGTGAGTAGGGGAGTAGAGTGAGCCTGAGCATAGAGATTGCGAATGGAGCTGGTTCAACCCAGTTACTACAAGATGCCATCTGTAAAAAACAATCTGTAGGACAAGGTCAGTTTCTGTGACCAACCTGCAGGGACGGACTTTTAGCCAGATAGAACTTGCAGCTAAATTGTAGGGAGTCACAGGACTAAATGTAGCAACCGATGCCGGTCTGTAGCTCTATCCCAGTAGGGTGGCTTCAGCAGATTAACTTTCACTTTGTTTCCTACTATTTACTTTTGTACGACGCTTGTTTGCCAGTAAGTTCTACAGAATAAACTAGGTTAAAGGCTATTCTACATAAAGTCTGAATGGGACAGAGGTTTAGGCAGCAAGGAATGTGGGAGGGGGTGGTTATGGGACTCTGTTGTCTGCACTAGGTGTACATGCCACAGCCGTGCTTTATTAAGACAAAAGTGCAGTTTCCAACATTTTGCTTGATTTAAAACATGGAGGGTAGCAAATACATACAATGCCTTTGGCTGTTAAAGACAGGTTCTGCTTCTTAGCGGAGACGTTATCACAGTCTGATGGGCTTACTGACTGTAGAAGAGTCAGAATCAAGTCAAGAAGTTTCCTGGACTGATTTTTTAATACCTTTGGCCATTAAAGACAGGTTCTTTATGAATTTTGTATGTTGTATGCAAAGGAGGCCTTTCACATTTATCTCGATGAATCACAGTAGTACTCCAATGTATGCCTTATCCAGTAATACATCTCCACTCAATGCTTACCCTCATGTACGTTATGCTTTTACTTTAAGTAGGCATGCTTACCAACACGCTTGTGTATTTCTTTATCTGCATAACTGGGTAACACCACTATTAGCGGATTACCACTACACACAAACATAGAGCAGGGTTCTGGATACAGTCCAGAGTGCTTAGCCAACAGCAACCAAATACCTTTCACTACCTTATCTCATAAATCACTGAGAAGTCTAAAAAATAATGACGGTCAGATTACCAAAACCAGGAACAGATATTGCCTTTATACATTTAGAAAATTGCTAGAATAACAGGCTTGTTTTGCATTGGCATGCTTTTTCTGAAGGCTATTAAGTCTGAAACTAAAATGTCTGTCATTAATTAATGCAACCCTCACTGAATTACCAAAACACCACAAACGTTATAAGAAGACAGACACAAATGTGTTTAAAAAAGCTCCAAATTATTTGTTTATTTACATACTTTATGTTTTGGTAAAGTTGCCAACCGTAAATAAACTACATACTGTGCTGTATGTTGTAAGTTTATCTAACTATTGCCAAATTAAACTACATACACAGTAATTTGTTATTTTGCAACACTGACTACCTGAACAACTTTATTTTTACTTTCCACTGTTCTGGAATATGCATTCTGGATTTGTAGAAAAAAATTGTGTTTTCAACAGAGCACTTTGAATATGTCTTTTTTACAAATGCACAGTGGAACTACTGTTTTGTCTTTATCTCCATGGTGTTAAAAGGACTGCTAATTATTCAGAAACTGGGTGCATCATAAAGATGCTTGATTTTCAGGCTTCCTAACTTGTGATCAAAGCAATTCACTTCAGTCAGCACTACATCACTCAGGAAGCACTGAACATGTAAACTGGTAACTCTACAGAAAGGATGAAAGTCAGAGCGATGAGGAAAAACAAGTAAAAAAGTACACAGCAGCAGTATATTTTTACTAGTTGATTCTGAGCATAGCAGTGCTCTACACAGACTTAGGAGGGAGGTGCTGGCTCATCTGTGCAACAGGATTCTTTTTATATTGCTTTTGTATTGTCAGAACCCAACTAATAAAATAAATGCAGGCAAGTATAGACTTAGCTCACAATCACTTAATTTTACTTTATTATTTTTAATTGCTTACTTAGTCACTTACTTACTGATTTGCTATGTCATATCCTGAGTGTTATTTGGGTTGTTGATCATGACACTATTTATTTCTCAAATTACTTTTTTATTGCTTTATTAACTTATTTACTTACTTTCAAGTATTGGTTTATCTTTTTGATATTTTAATGGTTGTAGTTGGTGGTTCAACAACTTCTGTTCTGCAGGGCAGTGCTCAACATGCAGTGACTCAATCAAAATATAGGTGAACTGTTGTTCATTATTTTTTGTATCTTTCTGTTGTGTTTGCTCTATGATTATATTGTTGTTACACAGCATATACTGAACTGTTACTTAATGTATTGGTATTTATGGCTAGCTTTAAATGCGTGATAATAATGTTTCAGGTGATGGTTTTCAATTAAAGTCACCACATTATCTTTGCTGTTTAGTTAAATTTTGACTAATGCTGGTTTGTTTATAGAAACAAACTGTCATTACCAAAAATGAAACTATGCAACAAAGGTAATGGCAGTTTGTTTATAGAAACAACCAAAGTGAGTTTGTGTAAATCAGGATTGCACTCATTATACCATTTATGGGACTAAAATGTAATAGCCAATATAACTGAATTGCTCTGTTCTATTCTGCTTGGCTTCTACTTCTGAATGTAATGGTGGCAGCAAACCAAACAGCAAATACACAGGACAAATTTTACATATCCAGCAGCAGTCTCCATTTCAGCCAGTTGGATCCATAGGAGTTCATACAAACTGAACAAACATGATCCTTTCAATATGTCCTGGATCTGACCTAGGGTTTTATTTTATTGTGATGTGTTTGGCATGCGCCCAAGAGACATCCTCACAAGGTACACAAATCACATCAACAGACTCCTTTCCATACAAAAGGGCAGTAGCTACACCATCAGATTCTTGTGCAGTGAATGGAGTGCAGCCATAATGTAAAATATCTTCAGAAATATGTGGTGTTTGTATAAAATAAATAGGACTGATTTAGTCTGAAGAAAAAAGCACAGATGCAGACGGTCATGTAGTGCAGACAGTAGTGGTCAACAAATTAGCAAAAAAAGCATGTAACAACTTACCTTGCAATACAATGCAGCAGCTGCAAAAAGCTGTACTTGGAAAAGCCACAGACTCAAAAGACTTGACCTTAATACCTTCAAAATATTTTTCTTCGCTCCCACTGACCATAGTAAATCAGAAATGCACAGTCACCATAATGCAGCACTGGAGGGAGTTCATATCACTAAGATATCTGTGGTTAAAAACGAAATCAGCCAGACCTCAAATCCCATAAAACAACCTTTGCTACCTAGAAATTCCAAAACATCCCAGCAGTCAATGCTTCCAAATTGCACAAAAGACATGTATCTCACTGGTCAGTGAGAAAGTTGTCACAGCATCATGGCTGCCTAGGGACAACATTAGGGACTTCTCCAAGAAGTTAAAAAGGAATGAGGCTAAATATGCCATGGTCATTGTTCATGTCTGAGTGGAAAATGTAAGGACAACCTCTCTCTTGGATATGCATCCTTCCAAGCATGGGAAAAACACATCAGATTATCAAAATCCCCTGATCACCTCGTATGCCACTGAAATGCCAAGACAAATACATTTCTCATTCAGTTAGCAGGTAAGGATCTGCCATCACAGACATGGGATTTGGTACTTGTTAGCCTATACAGATAAACAGTGGGATCTCTAGAAAGTATTATGTTGTAGGGAATATAAAAGTCCAGAGTTCACAATTTTGCTAACAAGAAATTCAAGAATAAGACTATTATTAAAAAAAATAAGAAAAACAATCAAAAATGAGATTCCAGTTTACACCACATATGAAATATATAAGGATCATAAATGATCAATTGGGGGGGCTTAATGAATTAAGAAAGCAAGCATATATTGTAACAGGTGATAAAGTGAGAAAATGCAAATGTATAATTAACAGTTCTAAATCTACTAATAAAATAGAACACCTCCAACAATGGCAAAATTAGGAAGACACCATTCACCAAGCAGGAAATATAAACACCACAAACGGTAACGCCACAGTTTTATTACACCACAATTTATTTAGCGCCTTCATCTTGTAAAAAGATTTCTTCAGAATGAACAACTCATCTAATCAAAGCTTTTATATAAAAAAAAAATCCTACAATCATCAAAAAGACGTTTTGCATCTGTAACTCCTTAGAACTCCAGCGTAATTTGAAGTGACAGAAACACAGAATTTAGTAATATAAAAGCACCGGAACATACACAAGCCTATTCCAGTAGGCTAAAAATAACAAACAAAACACCCCACAAATGAAATTAATTCTTTAAAAATATTTCTAAAATGAATTGTTATTAAGAGCATTACAGACTACACTGTACACATATATTATATTAAAATGGCACTTAATATTTAATATTAGATTAAAATATTAATCTATAAATATGAGAAATCCAGAAATATACTTATCTCCACATCATAAAAATAGTCTTACAGCCTTAAAGCCTTAATGATCTCATTTTAAGAACTGGGGCCAAAGACACTTGATCATTAAGCCCTGGTACAACACATTCATTTAGTCACAGCTGCCACAAAAGGTCATGATATTCAAGAAGGGTCTCCCATGACCCAATTCTTGGGTTGATGTCCACCTGTTCCAGTACCCAAAATAAAAACCTACTTTGAGGACATGTGAGAGAGTGCCTGTAAAGGGCATTAGCTTCTGATTTTTGTTGACCTTGTGTGTATATAGATATATCTATATCTATATATATATATATATATATATATATATATATATATATATATACCCTGTTCTTCAAAGACTGTCCAGTCTTCCCCACATAATAGAAAAAACATACCTGACAAAACTCAAGGTATACCACCCTCCTAGTACTACAATTGAAATATCTGTAACCTCTAAACATTTCTCCAACACTAGGAAGGAATAATATACCCCAATTTGCCATGTGTACACATTGATGGCACATACCACACTTATAGTGGCCCAAATGGCCGTGATTATCAGTGGGTATTTTTCCTTTTATACCCTTCTCAAAAATTATTGATGTTCTTATCTCTTCTATAGTTATAAAGAAAGGGCTGAAAGAACACTGGTAGACTATTTGGCATTTTGGGGAAAAAAAATCCCAAAATTGTATAAGTATTTTCTGGATTTTGGCAGCATCATGGTTGAATTTGATGATGAATGACATGTTAAAATTCATATCGCCCTGTCCGTTATTCCTTACTTCCTCTGACACTGAACAACCAGAGTCGCTCAATACATTATTATTTTCTAATGTATGATTCCCCAAGAGGGGAACAAACTTATTATACAGTGACTGCCTATTAGTATTCCAAAACGTGCATGCTGATTGGCCAGCCCAACCAGCATGCCTGTTGTAAATCCGACTTATACTAATGGAAAATGGTCCGGTCGCCCAGACTTTTTCCATTAGTATAGGTCTTGATGTTTTTTTGTGTTAGATAGCAACGGAGAATGGAAGAGCTCCGTTGCTGTAATCTCGCTATGTTAAATGTGTTTAACGTAGCAAGATGTCTTAAAAAAAGCAACGGAGATCTTCCTTTCTCCATTGCTTTTTTTAAAGATATCTTGCTATGTTAAACTTAACATAGCGAGACAGCTTTAAAAAAGGGAACGGAGATCTTCCATTCTCCATTGCTTTTTTTAAAGATATCTCGCTATGTTAAACTCATTTAATATAGCAAGACAGCTTTAAAAAAGCAACGGAGATCTTCCTTTTTCCATTGCTTCCTCTACACACAGCTCTGATGTACTGTGTAAGCATACACATGCGCAGTACATCACAACTGCCCCAGGATACCGGACAGCTGCGGAAGGGCAACACAGAGGCATTATACATTGTCATCATTTAAAAAAAGTATGTTTTTTTTTTTCTTAAATAATGTCATTGTATAATAGCAATAACCCACTTCTGGGTGTGGGTAATGCTGGATTTACCCACAGTTGTCTTTGTTTGGTCACTTGGGCTTCCCCCTTGTGACCAAACCACACCAACAGTGGGTAAATCCAGCATTACCCACACCCAGGCATGGGTTATTGCTTAAGTACCCCACCCTGATATCACTTAACTTTCAAATTCTTAACTAGGGCCTTGCTATATCCCCATTCCAAGAAAAGTTCCTCTATAAATTCAATTCTATTAGAAAATCTTCATGTCTAGATGTCATATGAACTGCTCTGACCATCTGGCCTTTCACTATATTTTTCTTTTGATGGCTGTGATGGTCGCTATTGAAATACAAATAAGAATTAGAAAAGTTTTCTTTTCTGTAAAGTTTTGATCTAAAACACCCTTGGCTGAGATTTTTAAAAAGTGTTACAGCTAAGTAATGAATCTTATCACTACCAACATTACTTGTAAATTTCCAAGAAACAGTAGTCAAGTTAATATAAGAAATAAATTCATCTAATTCTTCTTTGATCTCTTTCCAAATGATAAAAATGCCATTAAAGAACCTTAAATACAAAACAATTAAAGGAAAATATTGAGGATTAAAAACACCATTTTGTTCCCAGTATAGCAGAACCATATTGGCAAAAACAGGGGCACAGGTAGCCCCCATAGTGACCCCACTTGTTTGTTTATAGTATTCTCCTTCAAAAATAAAAAAAAATATGGGTCAAAACTAGCTCTGTACATTCCATAATTAATCTAAGGTTCTGTGCATTTAAGGATTCACTTCAAACCATAATATCTTCACACCTTCGTAGACCTAAAGAGTTGTGGAATAACAGTAAAAAGATCTTTAATGTCAATAGTCACAAACAACTGGTGGGGATGATAATAATCATTTATCAATAGGCACGTTTACTAAAAAAAAAATCCCATGAATCGGCCAATATGTGTCTGCATGATTTTAAAACCGATTTGTTTTCTACCCACAAAGACCGCAAGATGATATGTTATAGACCCTAGAGCAGCAACAAGGGGTCTAACTGGGGGATCTAAGATACTCCTGTGTATCCTGGGTATCCCAAAAATCTGGAATGATTGGTTTTGAAACTGTAAGAAAGTTGTATAAACTCTTATCAATCAAGCCCTGCAACAGATTGTCCTCTAGGATCATACCCATGTTTCAATATACCATCTGGATTTCATTCCAAGAAACTTCAGAATAAAAGTAGCATAATTATTTAACAACTTAAGCATTTTAGCTGCATATACTGACTGGTCCATGATCACCCCCCCCCCCCCGTCAGGTTTCATAATCTATTCAAACCAATACGCCAGCTGAGCAACACCAGAAAAGGAAAAAATGAAGGTGCTGGAGTATACCAGATGCACAATAAATGATAACCTGTGGTAAGTAATCCTTTATTCGACCATATTTGTACAATCAATAAACATTAAGCACTTTCATCCACTGCTGTGGACTTCATCAGAATGCAATACATTTACTTATTTTTCTTTCCTTTGTACAAAATTATCCTCCTCACCAAAGCAGTGAGAAATTAAAGTGCAAACTGCATTATATCTCTCCCTCCCCAGATAATGGTCAGCTCTCTACCACACATGAGTTGCGAGCAACCTTTAATCTAGGAGCCTTGCAGCCCAAGAAAAGCCACTCGCAGCATGGCTGGAAAGATACCAGTCACTAACAAGCCATAGGTGATCATACCGCCACCACCACCACCAGACATTTTAACCTAAATTTACCACCAACAAGCAATATAAACCATGGAACACCAACAGAAAAGCTCAGCATCTGCAGATATTTGCTCTCCAGACTATTTAGACAAGAAAGGAAAACTATGCCATGCTATCCCACCAACGCTACCTTCATATCAACCACAACTAAATCTATGCTGCCTCTATAACAAAACCATAAAATGGACTGCTATGATCTACTAAGGTCTCCCTGAGTCAAACAACTGTACCACCAACCAGCAAGAAACACTACCATACAGAAACATGAAACCCATACCTCAACTTGCTCAAGGCCTCCCATAAAGCTATAACAGTTGCCAGCAAGCTGCAAAAATGGCCAATCCATGTGAAAAAGACATAAGACTCCCCTGACTAATTATACCAATTGGTGAGGGGATGAGGGGTATTACAAAGCGCTACTGTAACTATACCACAACCCCCCTACAAAGGGCTCATATACAAAAAAATAAATAAATAATAATCACCCACCTCCTCAATGCCCATAATTATTAATCCAAGGCCTACCAGTCCACTAAAATACCTACAGGTCATCTCAGACATATAATCCTGCTATAGCAAGTTCATGCTAAAATCTAATCCCTTCCCGGCTATACTCACATAAAAATCCTCTAAGCCCCATCCCACACCTACCTCACTTCCTCTCCAACTCTCCTGCCTGTTTTATTAACACTTATTTGCCCACAGCTCTACCTGACCCCCTTCCACTTCCAAGCCCTAACATCCTTCCCCCACTTTCCCCAGACTGTAACCCCCCTTTTATCATCTCTGCATAAATCCAAACACTGAAGGTGTTCTTGAACAAATTGTTTTGCTCCCAAACCTCATTTACCTGAACCTACTGTTATCTTTTGTTAAACTTTGCTCATTAACTGTCCCTGTCAATGGAGAACTTTTGTCAGAGTAGATGAGCTTCTTATTCGGGGAAGTAATGTTTCTCTTGAGAAATGTAACCCTTCCCTTTGGTAAAAAAGGATCCCAATACAAATCACACTTTTTGTTTGACAGATGTTTATTAAACCAATAAGCCTGATGTTTATTTCCACAAAAAAAGACAAGTCAAGGAAAATTAATTTGTATAACTGCATTCTTGTAAGAAGGAGATTTTTGTTAAAGTGCACAAATAATATGGATTATATTCCTTGACAGGTTCTTAAAAGCTGTTTATAAGAAAGATGATTTAATTATGAATGGGCCTGACTATACTGATAGGCTAAAGATGAAGATATTATTATCTATATTTATTACAGAGGGTTTAACATGGGTGGGGAACAGAAAGATATATTTAATTCATTAAAATATATTTTTGTACATTTTATATGCTGGTTTCAAGCAATTTGTGTACTTTAACAACTCTTGCTGATGATTTTTATGTAAGATTATTTTGTAGATGTACATACTGGTCTGTACATTGCAACCAGACAAGGCCTGAAACTGGACCTCTGTGATAAGCACATTCAGTAAATAAACATCTTTTTTAAAACATCAAAGCTTCTCATACAATGAAATAAAAATCATGCAGAATCAAGCCACAAACAACAGTGTAATCACGCTCTCATGAATGTCAGGAATTCAGAAATACACAAGGCAACCCAACCCCCCCCCCAAAAAAAACAATCAAGCTTATCTGTAGGTGCCCATGAATATGCGAGAGTTTGGTTAACAATATTCAACCAATATGGCTACTGCATACATTTTGGATAGAAGACAGAGTTTGTCAAAGTGAGGTTATACTTAGTAACAGCCTGTTTTCATGTATATTTATTCTAAATGTTATGCAAAGAGCTGTAGCTTGCTCATGGTGCCTTGGGCAGTTCCCCAGACTGGCACCCCAAACCAAAAGTTGGGAATAAAGAAAATGATTTCAGAACTTGAGAAGCATGACAAATGCAGTATCAGCCTTCATTTATGCAGCATTTATGCAGCTGCAATGTCATCCACGACTTACTAAATGAATATCCTTACTGCACGCACACCCCATTGGTAACTACTGCTTGTACCCCACAACAGCTTGCTGCAAAAGCAGCCACCCCTGTTGTTACACTCTAGTTACTGCTCTGTTTGAATATATATTTTTTACACTATGTGAAGCCCATGCACTGGCCCAGCAATCAAGGAGCCTCAATCCTCACCACTAATACCAGTGAGGGGCGTCGACACTGGGAAGGATAACAAATACACACACACAGTAAAGTACAATTTCCCTTAAGAGCACACAGAGATCAGAGTCAGGCTGGCGCTGGTTTCTCCCTTTCTCTCCAGATCACCAGTAAGACTCCTCACTGTCACAGCTATAGAGTGGGGTCCTTAGCCAGGGTCCCAAGCCAAGTCCTCCTAGCACTCTCTCTGTCCAACCAGTGCTTCATATGCCAGCCCAAGTAGCTCACACACACACACACACACACACACACACACACACACACACACACACACACACACACACACTTTGAGATTTGATTTATATCCAGCCAAACAGACACTCCTGGAGAAGGCTGGCACAGGTTCACTAGCTGTCCCCCTTCTGTCCAGGCTATAAGGTAGTAATCACTACTACCAGGACCCTTACTTATCCACTACTAAAAAGGCCCTTACTAAAGGGTGTCCAATTATTACTGTGCAATATTATTATCCAATTGGTAAGTGTGACCAGAAGCTTTTAAGGCTTATTGGAGAGGCTTGGCCAGTATCACTATATACATGCTGCAATGTACTCTAGAGCTTAAATTATCTCTACACAAAACAGCCACATTTGAAAGGTTTAAAAAATATTTAATAATAAATAATAAAAACCCAAGACAATACTTCTTATTACACAGTGCTAGTCAAGAGTTCAGAGATCACAAGAAAATGCTTGCAATAATACAGTAGAATAGTTCTGACATCAATACAGAAAAAGTACACTTACTATTTTCTATCTATTCCTTAACAGAAACACTAAAATCTATGATCCTACTTACAGACAGAGAGCAAAGCATGTGCTTGTCAGTGGTCAGTTCTGAAGACAAATGCAAAAAGCTCTCTCTCTCTCTGAGAAAGTCCTTAAAATTGATAATACATCCTGCTGACTCATTTTAGATTATATTATTCTTAACAATTCTCTGGTTTCCCAGGCTAACAGAAACTCTACATTTACATTGCTTTGATCTTGCACCTGGTCAGTGAACCACAGTAATTAAAGACATTATATATGTAAAATTTAGCAATTAACTCTGGTCTCAAAACAATAGAAAGAATCTGCTGGTTTAGACATCACGACTCAAAGTTTGAGATCAAACAGTTATCAGGGCTTGACTTATCAGCTTGCTTCCAGCAGAGTGCACTGTTGTTAAATTTTTGACATTCAACAATTAACACCATTTCTTCCATTTAAGAGAACAAGCCTGTGGCTTATATTAATATTTGCAGATGACAGAATTATCTACAAAATTCTATCTGGCTAGGTTGGCAGCCTTCACATATTTTCACATATCTTCCCCCTGGAGAAATCAAGCTAGTTTTTCAAGTATCCCTTGAGAAGCATTGCTTGACAGGGTTAGGTCTATCTGAGTATACCTTACCCCATTCCCTGTCTTGAGAGCCCATTTGCATTGGCATTGCTACTCCCCACTGCAGTGCTGCACTGACATATCATATGCTTACAAC
The DNA here is from genome assembly GCF_019279795.1 of Protopterus annectens. Taxonomy (NCBI): domain Eukaryota; kingdom Metazoa; phylum Chordata; order Ceratodontiformes; family Protopteridae; genus Protopterus; species Protopterus annectens. The sequence goes on along the minus strand of NC_056745.1, from coordinate 261,418,713 downwards.
CCTAGGCTCCATCTTAGCAACTTGCCATTTTGCTGGCTGGCTCTGTTTAACCATGTTAGAGGATTGTGATCTGTCACTACAGTGAATTTTCTTCCATACAGCTAAGGCTGAAGTTTCCGCACTGCGCACACTATAGCTAGACAGAATATTCCTTTCCTACAGCTTAATAGCATTCCTCGCTGGGTTGGAGCCTACGACTGAGATAAACCACAGGATGCTCTTCTCTCTCTGAAGAAATCTGGCCAAGTACAGACCCCACCCCATGGTTCAAAGTATCCACCTGCACAACAAATTCTTTGCTGTAATCTGGACTGGCTAACACAGGGGGTCCTCCCAAAGCTTCTTTAAGCCTCTGGAATGCCTGCTCACATGCTGTGCTCCATACTACCTTATCTGTCCTGTTCTTCCTTGTCAGGTCTGTGAGGGAAGCAGCTAAGGTACTATAACTGGGGATGAATTTTCTGTAATACCCTGCTGTCCCTAAGAATGCTCTCACCTGCTTTTTGGTAACAGATGCAGACCATACCTGAATGGCTTCCACTTTGGCAGGTTCTGGCCTGATCTTACCATTCCCCACTCTATGTCCCAGGTAGGAGACCTCTGCCATACCCACCTGACATTTGCTGGGCTTAATGGTCAACCCTGCCCTCTGTAGTCTGCGCAGTATCTCCCTGCCATGCTAAAGGTGCTCTTGCCAGGATTGGCTGTAGATGGCAATATCATCTAGGTAAGCAAGGGTAAACCCTCCTGCTCAGCTAGGATATGATCTACCAGCCTCTGGAAAGTCACTGGGGTATTTTTCATCCCAAAGGGCATCTTTGTGAACTCATACAAGCCAAAAAGAGTCACAAACGCTGACCTCTCTCTAGCACTGGGAGTCAAGGGCACCTGCCAGTAACCCTTGATAAGATCAATGGTGGTAAGATACTTAGCCCCACCCAGCTGCTCTAGGGCCTCATCTGTCCTAGGCATGGGTTAAGCATCTGACTTTGTGTAACTATTTAATTTCCTGTAGTCCACACAGAACCTGGTGCTGCCATCCTCCTTTGGCACCAGCACCACTGGGGAGGCCCAGGGACTGTTGGACTCTTGAATTACCCCTAGTTCCAACATCTCCTGTTTCTCCTCCCTCAGAGTCTGTTTGATGCTCTCAGGCATCCTATAAGGGGCCTGCCTAACAGGCCTTTGGGTCCTGTATCCACCTTGTACTGCACCAGGTGGGTGCACCCTGGTTTCCTAGTGAACATGTCCCCAAACTCCTGTAACACTGCTCAGATTTATTGAACCTGGGTAGGAGATAGCTGCTGGGACACTGCTACCCCTTCCACTGAGGTGTCAGTCTGAGCCTCACTGAGGAGATCAGTCACTAGATCTTTCTCAGACTCCTGCAATAAACTGCAAATACTCAGCACAAGGGCCTCCCTATCATGGTAAGGTTTCATCATGTTAACATGGTACAATTTGTGCCCCTGCCTCCTGCCTAGCAGTTCCACCTTGTAGTTAACATCACTTACCTGTCTTGCCACCTTGTAGTTAACACATCACTTACCTTTCTTACCACCTTGTAGGGTCCCTCCCAAGCTGCTTGAAACTTGTTGTGTCTAACAGGAATGAGAACCATTATCTGCTGCCCTACAGCATACTCTCTAGCTTGAGCATTCCTGTCATACCATACCCTTTTCTGTTGTTGTGCCTCTGCCAGGTTCTTCTGGGCCAAGCCCATGAGTTCCCCAAGCCTTGTCCAGAGGTTTAGGACATATGCCACAACAGACTCCTTGTGAGATTCACACTCACCTTCCCACTCATCACAAATTAAATCTAGAGGTCCCCTCACCCTATGCCCATACAGCAACTCAAATGGTGAAAAACCTGTGGATTCCTGGGGAACCTCTCTGCAAGCAAACAACAGATGGGGCAAATATTTGTCCCACTCCCTCTTAAACTAGTCTGCAAATGCCCGTAGAATGGACTTGATTGTAGAGTTTAACCTCTCAAAAAAAAACATTAGTCTGGGGATGGTAGAGGGTGGTCTTCAGGTGCTTCAGCCCACAGTACTTCCACAGACAAGCCAGCAGATCTGACATGGAATTGGCACCTCTGTCAGTCAGTATTTCCTTTGGGAAACCTACCCTGCTGAAAATCTCTAACAAAGCATTTGCCACCTTTTCTGCCTCAGTAGAGGACAAAGCCACTGCCTCAGGGTATCTTGTAGCATAATCTACCAACACTAGGATATACTTTTTCCCTGTGGAACTTGGGGTACTCACAGACCCCACAATATCCATAGCTACCCTCTGAAATTGCTCCTCAATCACAGGCAAAGGCTTCAAAGGAGCTCTCACCTTGTCTTCTGCCTTGCCTACCTTTTGGCACTGCTCACAGTTCCTGCAGTACCCTGTTACATGTCTGGAAATTCCAGGCCAATAGAAGTTCTGCATAATACGTCTCTTTGTATGTTTTATGCCCATATGATCTGCAAAGGGAATATCATGGGCTATGGCTAGAAGTGCCAGATGGCTGGCTCTAGGCACTGCCAACTGCTCTCCCCTCTCACCTTCTAGCCCTCCCTCAAGGGTCCACTCTCTATACAGTAACCCTTTGTCCCAGGATACAGATTTCCCCTTCCCTTGAGAATCAGGTGCCTCACTAGCTACCTGCCTCAGGCCTTGCAATGTACGGTCTGAGAGCTGAGCCTGTCTCAACCCTCTCTCTCTCTGTAACCCTTCCCAGCTCCCCTTCCATAGGAAGTTTGACATTCTCTGACAGTGGTGCCTCACTATCAGCCTGGGTACTACTACTCACCTCTACCTTTGCAGTCACACTGTCCAAGGGAACAGCAGTACCCACAAGCAGCTGTGGCTCACCTTCAGTCTCCATGCTACAGCATGGCTTCCTCTCTGAAGTAACCCCCTCACCAGTCTTGGCTGCAAGTATGCAATCTGTCTGGGTCTCCTCCAGGCTACCAGACCCACATGCTTGTCTCGAAGCCTGACTGTGTGTGCAACTGCATTAACCCACAGTACTGCCTCATCAAAATCCTTACCTATCAGTACATCTGCAGGATGTTAGTTCAGTATTCCTGTTGTCTCAAGACAACCTACTATTGGCATTTTGTCTTTCCTGCTTACTGGCTCTCTCACCTTTGGTTCGCCACCTTGCTTCCATGGACATCTGTATGTCACATGGCCCCACTGGTTGCATTCAAAACATTTAACCCTAAGTCCTGGATGGGTACCTGGACTAGTGGCTTGCCCTGCTTCTGGCAGATTCTGTTGGAGCAGTCTGGGCTGCCCACCATGGGTTCCTTTAGACCCATGAGCAGTACTGGGGGTCCCTTTCCTGTGCAGGGATGTCCTGCTTGCTAGGTATAGGTCTCCCTTCTTCCTCAACTCATCTGAAGTAGCACATTGTCTATCTGCTAACCAGATCCTCATGTCCTTTAGGCAAAGTACTAACGGCTTGTTCCCTCACCAAAAGTTCTGCCAGCCCTTCAAAAGTGGTGACCCGACATCCACTCACCCACCTATGAAAATAAGTGCTCAGTTCAGCAACATATTCACACACACTTTCATCTGCCACGCGTCTATGCTCACAAAACTTTTTCCTATAAGTTTCAGGTGTTAGCTTAAAAAATTCTAACAAACAAATCTTAACATCAGTATAATCAAAACGTTCACAATCAGTTAATTTAGACAGCACAATTACAGCTTTACCATGGAGTATGGGGGTCAGGAACCGTACCCACAGCCTTTGGTCAACATCATACTGTTTACATACCCTTTCAAACATATGAATGAAACTATCAAAATTATCCCCCTCTGTAAACTGCAGAAGAAGTTTACTGACCTTTTGTGCTTCTGGGGTCTGGTTACTCCCTTCCCCATTACCTCCATGACTCTGGCAAAGAGTCAGCATCTCCTTTTCATGCTGCCTCTGTCTTCCTTCTCCTCAGCTTCCAGGCTTAGCAGTTTCTCATTCTCCTCAGCCTGTAGACATCTCAGTCTCTCTGCTGCTTCTGTTTCCAAATGCCTGGTCTCCAAATCAAGTCTTTTTAGCTCCAGATGTATTTTTAAGTCCTCTGCAGAAAGGTTGAGCTGTCCATTCTCTGAGTGTTGTACAACTCCACTGCCAGTCTGATCGTCCTCCCGATTGTTGTTTTCTGATGCAGCTATGATGAAAGCTGCAATTGTGTCTGCTTTAGTCAGGTTTCCATGCACCACTCCCTTAGCCTGGCACATCTCAGCCAACTGGCTCCTTCACAGCTTGCCATACTCCTCTGCTGACATGCTTGCCTGCTCTCCCTGACTAACTAAGTTAACAAAAGAAATAAAACAATTGTGATCTGAACTCTGAATATTCACTGTGTGGCAGATTTAGAGTACATAAACACCTTCAGTGATCCCCATACACAAGCTACAGGAATTCACTATCCACACCACTACAAACCAATTAGTATGTGCTAATCAATTAATATGTGGCGTGGGTATCCCACCACAGCCAAACAATAAATATGGGATGCCCGTGCACTGGCCAAGCAATCAAGGAGCCTCAATCCTCACCACTAACACCAGTGAGAGGCGTCCACATTGGGAAGGATACAAATACACACACAGTAAAGTTAAATTTCTCTTAAGAGCACACAGAGATCACAGTCAGACTGGGCTGGTATTTCCCTTTCTCTCCAGATCACCAATAAGACTCCCCACCGGCACAGCTATAGAGTAGGGTCCTTAGTTAGGGTCCCAAGCCAAGTCCTGCTAGCACTCTCTCTGTCCAACCATTGCTTCATGTCCCTGCCCAAGTAGCTGACACACACACACACACACACACACACACACACACACACACACACACACACACACACACACACACACACAAACACACGCACACACACTTTGAGATATGATTTATATCCAACCACACAGACACTCCTGGGGAAGGCTGGCACAGGTTCACTAGCTGTGCCTCTTCTGTCCAGGCTATAAGGTAGCAATCACTGCCACCAGGACCCTTACTTATCAGCTACTAAAAAGGCCCTTACTAAAGGGTGTCCAATTATTACTGTGCAATATTATTATCCAATTAGTAAGTGTGACCAGAAGTTTTTAAGGCTTATTGGAGTGGCTTGGCCAGTATCACTATATACATGCAATGTACTCTAGAGCTTAAATTATCTCTACACAAAACAGTCACAGTTGAAAGATTTAAAAAATATTTAATAATAAATAATAAAAACACAAGATAATACTTCTTACTACACAGTGCTAGTCAAGAGTTCAGAGATCACAGGAAAATGTTTAAAATAATACAGTAGAATAGTTCTGACATCAATACAGAAAAACAGTTAAGACTAAGCTTACTATTTTCTGTCTACTCCTTAAGAGAAACACTAAAGTCTAAGATCCTATTTACAGACAGACAGAGCAAAGCAAGTGCTGGTGAGTGGTCAGTTCTGAAGACAAATGCAAAAAGCTCCGTCTCTGAGAAAGTCCTTTAAATTGATAATACATCCTGCTGACTCATTTTAGGTTACATCATTCTTAACAATTCTTTCCCAGGCTAACAGAAACTCTACATTTGCATTGCTTTGATCTTGCACCTGGTCAGAGAACCACAGTAATTAAAGACATTATACATGTAAAATTTAGCAATTAACTCTGGTCTCAAAACAATAGAAAGAATCTGCTGGTTTAGACATCACGGCTCCGAGTCTGAAATCAGTCATCAAGGCTTGACTTCTCAGCTTTCTTCCAGCAGAGTGCACTGTTGTTACATTCTTGACATTCAACATTTAACATCATTTTCTTTCATTTAAGAGAACAAGCCTGTGACCTATATTAATATTTACAAATGACAGAATTATCTACAAAATTCTATCTGGCTAGGCTGGCAGCCTTCACATATCTTCACACAATATTACACAAAAAGAAAACTAGCAAACTTAAGATATAAATGTCCAATTAAACAGGCTCAACTTCTGGGTTTGTAATCTATTCTGAAAGTAACTCTGTTAAAAAAATTAAATGAAGGTATATTTTATATGCTTTCTGTAAAGCTGTTCAATTTTTCTTCTTTGTTTTGCCTGGGACGGCTTACTTGCTTTCCTTATTTATTTTTTTTCTAACAACAGCCTACAGTGTTACCTTGCTGATGGTTCATAAGTGATCATGTAGTTACGTACAATATGCCTGTAATAAAAATTCTAAGGGAATTAACCTGAATGAATGAATATATGTGTTTTAATAGTTCTAACAGCCAGCTATATAATCTTTTAATAGAATTAAATAATAAAATGAAAATCATTAAGAAACAGACCATAAAGAAAAGAGTATAGTTGCTGTCTTACCCATTTGAATTGAGACATTTCACCTCCTCCAAGACCTACTGTTTAATTTTCTCTGTTCAAGAACAACCTCAGCAAGAATGCTGACAATAAATCACAAGCAAACTGACTTACTCAGCTCCCATTAGCATACAATGGTGCTAGCAGTGTTGCAGCATCTAGCCGAGTCACATTCCCAGTTAAGATAGACATTTTGAACATGTAAAAAAAAAAAAACTTATCTACGCGTTGCTAACAGAGAGGCAAGGCCCCCTGCACCCCCTGCAATTTAATTATACCAACTCCAAGATCACACTACAGTGCGGAGATACCCACTCTGCATGATCAAAATTTCAAAGGTTGATCATAATGTCTCGGCCATATGGGAATTGGCTTTCTGAAATTTCGATCATGTGTAGGGGACCCATGTGTGTATATATATATATATATATATATATATATATATATATATATATATATATATATATATATGGGAACACTTTAGAATCTCAAATTCCTGAGCCCATATGATCAAGTTTTCAAACACTCAAAAGTCTAAAGTGTTAAAAACAAAACACTTTAATTTAATTAAATATAACGTTTTTGCTGCACCCTCCCTACTTAAATATACCATCTCTGTGATCGCACTATATCGAGGAAACGGGAAATCTCCCCTGTTCTGAGCTTCTGCATACAGTGCAGAACAGGAGATTTGCCTTTTTCCCATTGTAACTCGATCTCAGAGTTGGTATATTTAAGTAGGGAGGTGTGGGGGGTGCAGGGAAACAATGTGTTTTACTATTTTTTTTCCACTTCAATTCAGAATTTTGAGTTTCTGTAAACTCGATCATATGGTCTCGACCATATGAAGTTCGAGTTTTCAGGAATTCGAGATTCTGAAATGAATCCATGTATATATATATATATATATATATATATATATATATATATATATATATACACACACACACACACACACACACAAACACACATATATACATATAATTATATAAGAAAAATACAAACTATCTAAATAACAAACTTCATACATCATATCCTCAAAAATAAAACACTGTCTTGACTACATACATCACAAATTTCGTAAATGTCACCTACCAGCAAAAAATGAATGCAAATATAACAATAAAAAGTGACCCCCCCCCCCCATAGGGAGATTACACATAAACTTATATATACTACCTCAACTGGAAATTCAAAGAAAGGAGAAATATCCTGCCAGGACTAAGGCACTATCTAACACCACACCAGTAGTCCATTTCCCTGAAAAATCCATCAGCAAGAAAACAAAAATAGATTACGTACATCTACATGCAAACACTTTTAAAAACAACAACAAACTTCTGAATAAAACAGAAAACCACATTACATTAGATATTCTCTCTCAATATTTTACCCATTAGAAGCAACTACATGGTTAGAGCTGCAGAATACAAACAGCATTGCATGCATATAGGGTCTCTCATGATCAGGCATCCACATTTATATCCTTATACTTAAAAACATGTCCAGTCAGAAAATAAGATTCCTGGTACAGTGAAGGCAGTTATCATATAAAATGCAGCCTCGTTTTATTTCTAGAAAAGACTGTCAATGCTGAAAAGGAAGAATTTTCATATTTAATGGGACTTTTGCTATGGGCTGGGACACTAGTTCATGACCATCAAGAGTCTAAGAAAAACTAGTTCCCTTAACTGGTTTTCAAATAAATAAATTAAAACAGAAAAAAAATATCACACAGCATAGTATCTGTAACAGAAGGTTTTATGAACAAACTCCTCTTGAATTCCAAACGGTGCATACTCATATAAGATGTATGATCTCAGTTGCAGCATTCTTTTTTCTAATCCTCTCTTCATGAGCTACTGGTGAAAGGCAAATGAAAGCTGAAAATACATTTTTAATTCTTTGTAATTACATAGTGACCTTGTTTTAGCCAGATATTTCTCATTCATCTCTGACGTGCACCTTCTTATTTCCGGAAAAAAGGGAAGAGGTAGTGAAAACGTTTCATACTAATGAAAGGGGTAGTGAAAATGGCTTCATGTAATTGATCAAAAAATTCCCTGCACGTAGGTAAAGTTGCACGGCAACAGCATGATGAATCCACAAACAAAAATGAAGCCAGCAACTGAAATAAATCCGATGAATTTATTTATAATAACATCATACAAAAACAAACCGGTTTCGGCTGGCAATAAATGGCACAGCCTTCTTCAGTGATAAAAGCCAAACAAAAATGATGCATTTAAATAGTATCAGCACAGCGTCCTATTGGTGCAATTACAATTGCTCATTTAGTCCAGGTTTAAATAATGCTCCTAATATGGCAATCCATTTCTTTTCTTTGGAATCAAGCAATAAATGCCATCCTGTTTTATTGAATCTACTACCTCTTATAATATCAATAACTACAAAGGAGAATTTGGCAGTTGTATGTACAAGACTGTGTTTGTACAAAGCATTGTTTATCCTTTTATTCCTAATGTTACTCATGTGTTCTGAGACACAAAATTTTAAAGGCCTAGAAGTTTGGCCAACATAAAAGGAGCCACAACTGCATGTTGCAAGATAGATTAACCATTCACTGCTACAATTTGCAAAAAATGAAATTTCATAAACCCTACGACAATTTCTACTAGTGAATTCTTTTGATTTGACAATGTTGTCACAGTTCCTGCAATGTCCACATGGATAACAACCCACAACTGGTTCTCCAGTTAATGTAGTTTGAGATAGTGGTGTGTTGTCTATAGTGTGTGAGTGCTTATAATGGTTAAAATGAGAAGCCAGGTTCCTTCCTTTGCGAAATGAAAACAAGCAATGTTCAGGTAATAAGCCTGATAATTCTGGAATATTACATAAAATATTCCAATTGGTATTGATACTGTGCATGAGAGCATTAGAATTTCTGGCCTAGGTGGTCACAAACCTGATTGGCTGTGTGACTCTGTTGTCCTTGACTTTATATTTCAAAAATTCTTCCCTTGGGCACGTATTGACCCAATTACTGGCTTTAATAACATGTCCCATGGGATAACCTCTGTCCCGAAACCTATTAATAAGGTCATGTCTATCTTGATCAAAAACCTCCAGCTGGGAGCAAATCCGTTTGGATCGAATAAATTGAGATTTGGGAATGTTTTTGGCAATGTGCGGAGGATGAAAGCTGGAGGTGTGAAGGACTGTGTTGTATTCAGGATATTTCCTGAAAACTTGAGTAGCCAATGTCTCATCTGGCTGTCTGGTTAGTAATACATCAAGAAATGTAATTTTTTCTTTATGATAGTTAAGAGTGAACTGCAAACCCCATATATTGTCATTAAGATATGAGACAAATTCCATTAGATACTCAACATCGGCCCTCCACACCATCCAGCAATCATCCAAATATCTCCTCCAAATATCAATTTCAGGAAGGTAGATATTGTGGCTCGAGTCATAAATGATACATTCTTCTATATAAGCCATAAAGAGATCAGCATAAATGGGAGCAAAGGATGCTCCCAAAGCTGTCCCTTTAACCTGCCAATAACAAATGTCTTGATAGAAAAAGACATTGTGTGTGAGAACCAATTCCGCCATCCCAACAAGAAAAATGTTAAAGTCTTCATCATAGATACGGGCAATTTTGAGCCAATGAGTAATTGCTGCAAGCCCCTCTGGATGTGGTATATTGGTGTATAAGGCACTCACATCCAGTGTGCACATCAGCCAATCAGGTTCTAACTGAACATCAGCAATGATTTGTAAAAGTTCAGTTGTATCCCGCAACTGGGAACGGACATGTGTCAACAAAGGTTTAAGATATTTGGTTAAATACAAAGATAACGGTTCAGTGAGATACCCATGACCAGAAACAATGGGTCTCCCAGGGGGGTTGTAGCGTCCTTGTGAATTTTAGGAAGAAAATAAATGTATTGATTAGTTGAATCTGTAATCATTAACTGCTGTAAAGTAAAGGTGGTAATGAGGCCAATGTCCCTAGCATTACAGAGAAATTCATCAATCTGTTTTTTGAACCTCTGTATTGGATTCAAAACCATTCTAGCATAATATTTATTGTCAGACAACTGCCTCATAGCCTCCTTATTATAATCCATCCAATTCAAGACCACTACCGCCCCACCTTTGTCCGCTGAAATAATAACCAAATCCTTATTGTGTGATAATTCATCCATAGCTTGTTTTTCCTTAACAGATAAATTGTTTGATTTAAAATGGAATTCAGAACTATGGAAATGTAAATCTTTGAGAACCATGTTCTGAAATAAATGTACAACAGGATGCATAGGAGGGACATATTTAGACTTGTGATAAACAAATTTTTCGTGATCTTGAAAACCATCATCAGCACCAAACTGTAGTTTCAAATTTAATACTCTACAAAAAGACAAAACATCTTGGACCAACAGGTCCACAGAAACCACAAAACCAGGAATATATGTTAGAGCTTTATTCAAAATGGCCATATGAGTTTGGGACAAAACATAACTGGACAAGTTCAAAACATTTGAATTAACATCCCTTATTTCTGTGACACCATCTGTAAGAGACTCTGAATATTCTGAACATTTATTATGTTTCCTGCCTCCACGTTTGTACTTCCCCCTAAAGGGAAAGAACCCGGGGTTCGTTTGGGGTCGGAGAACCCGATGTTGGCTGCATATCACTATCAATAAGTGATGAAACATCATCAGTAGAAGAACCATTAGTATTGTGTCTATTGCGTAATATGGGCCTAGGTCTCTTTTTCCTGGGTGTCTTGACCGGATGGGGGTTAAAATGAACATGTTTGGAAGTGGAACTAAATGGATTGGCTCCCTGATAGTCATTTTCGTCACGTTTAAATTTCTTGATTTTCCTTGATTTTAACTGCCCCTCCAAATTAGTAAGATCATTGGTAACTTTAGTAAGATATTTCTGAAAAAACTTTTCTCCTTCAAATTTTTGCACATCACTACTCAAATCCCTTACTACATTGATTTCTGAATCAATAATCCTATCATAATATTTATCCAATGCTTCAACAAAGGACATAGTGGATTGTTGTTGAATCATGGACCATTGTTGGATGAGTTCTTCATCTGGTTGACCAACATGTGGTTGTATTCGAATTCTTAACCCTCTGGGAGTGATTCCTTTGGCAATATAAGCTTTGAAAAGTTTAGAGTGCCACACATTAGATCTTAACAGCTTCAAATGCTTATATAAGTTATCAAAAGCCAAACCACAAAGTGTCTCAGGACCAAGAGGGTCAGTAGAAGGACTACCACTTAAACATACACCAAAGGCACTTAAATCTGCTATATCCGCAGATAGGCCAGAAACTAAATTAGAGAGTGCCATGATATAACAAAATAGATAGGACAATAATGGCTAATCATAGATTGCCACGTCACTACACGGGAACAATGATAGCTATGGGACTAAAAACCTCCTTGAACTGCTACGTTCCCTTTGACAAACAACCTAAATCCCCCCTATGTCCTGTTGAAGCAAAGACATGTAATTGTTCTTTGATTAAAGAGCACTAGTTCAAAGTCAATACTAAAAAGTATCAAATGCATAAGTAATAATGAATGACAAGGTACTGGCTTTTTCATTTCCCATGGGAAGCTGAAACGTTTTCCTGGAACAAGCTTAACTCTGATAAGAAGAGGCAAGAAACACATTCATTGGAAAAAGGTACCTGACTGGATGTGTGGCCAAAGTGAAATTTACTTTCTGACAATAATCCAAAGCATCTGTAACCATGAAGTACTTACTAGGGATGCACAGAATATGAGGAATTAAAAAGGCCTCTACAGAGAATGGGTCCACAGCTGCGTTTACAAGGTTCAGGTGACATATGTAATCCTGAGCTGCAAGACATATATGGACAACGGCAGTAAATGTTTCCTATTGTTACTGTAGTCTTCCTGAATACTTCCTTTATACTTTCTAAGAGCATTTTTATTAGTGACTTATCTGGTGTTAATTTATGATGGAAATGCCATGCTTGGGTCTACAAAACATAAAAGTATATTTACTGTTGAATTTGGATATCACAGCTTTCAGACAAAGACAGCTGATATCAAATTCAGAAAAAGAGGGGTTTTGATGGAAATATAAAATGTTTTGTGCATGTCCTTCAACTGTCCACATTTTTGCAGAATCTCCAGATTTTTTGCTGATATTTTTGCTTTATTGTTCATAAAATTTGTGTTTTCTGGCAAATTATTGAGGATGAAAGTCACTAAATAATGACAGACATTTGATTTTCAGACTTCATATCCTTCAGACAATGTTTGTGAATTCAAAACATTTTATTCTATCATCTTTCTAAGTTTATAAGAGCAATATCTAAAAAATCTGTCCCTATTTTGGGGCCTTTTTCCCTCCACTATTTTTGTCTTTGTTCAGATTTCCTGAGTTAAGAGATTGAGATGTATGGTTTTGTCATGTAGGAACTATTTTCATCAGTAAACAGGAGTGCAGAAAGCAAAGGAAGACAAAGACGTGAAGGAGGGCTATAAATAAAAGAACATATTGGAGAAATAAATGCTGCTGTAAAGTGTAATGCAATATAAAAAGTGCATGAGGAATGTTTTCATTCAGGACAGTAAATGCAAATTCTTATCCTTTTGTTTTGTAGCATGCCAATATGTTGTGCTAAACTTCTTATCAAAAGCATTCTCTAGTAAAGGACATGAAACAACGAATACATATGTTTTTTTTTCTCACACTACGCATCGGCATACAAAGTTATAGATGTTTGCAATCAAGTCTGTCACCTTGATATGTTTACTATCGTGAATGGAAAGCAAGGCCAGTGTTTCTAACAGGGAAAAAAGTGACTAGTGTGCAGTGGAACAATATCAATATGGGCAAGTACTGTGAATATTTAATTACTCCAAAACTATTCCACCGTTGACACTGTTAATCAGATTATAAAATACTGCTAAAGCAGCCTGGTGTGCATACAGGTGAATTCCTATATAACTGCTATATGTGGTCAGTGTATAAGTGCAGGTGATATAACAGTAGTAATAAAGATCAAAATGAGCTTATGGTATAGTACCATTAGGCCTTCTCTTTCAACAAAGCTTTATAAATACAGTCAAGGGTGTAGCTAGCATACACTCAAATGAGTAAATTTTTTTCTGGCCATCTCTTATGAAATTTATGGTTCAAAGAGCTCAAAACTTTTAGACCTGGCTAAACCAATATCTACTTTATAGGGATATACACTAGATGCTTACCTGATGGGAATGCACCTCAAAAATAGCTTTTTATTCTTGTAAGTGGCAGCAGTTGAAAATAAAGTGTTGCTTTCCATGGTGTACAAGAGCAACATTTTGGCTACTGTGTACTGACTATTAATGGGACCCACCAGTACTGGCAAAACTGATTGCGCCAAACGCTAGTAACATATTATTGACTCGGCTATGGGTATTTCAGATTATTCATTGCAAGAAGTGGTTTGTAAAAATGAGGCTACAAAGTACTGCACAGCAGGTGTTGGATAAATGTGCCTGCATCTAGGCATCCATAGACAATCTCTTCTACTCACTGCACATTCCTGTTTTATTTTTGTGCAATTTCTATGTGCAGTGTCTGAGGTATTGGAAAATCATAGACCTACACACAGCCCTGACTATTTGTAATGGTATGTGTACAGGTATGTATTGGGATAAAGGGAACAAAGACACAGATAACCAAAATACCAAACAGTCACTAATAAAAATCACAAAAATAGGCAAATGCAGCTACTCTTGGAAACTGTGGTGAAAAAGAGACAGGAAATAGCGTAATATTCTCTTTATTGCCGCTTTCGTCCGTAGACTTCTTCAGAATGAAATCACAAACCACACTCATAACTTAAATACACATGTAATTAACACCCTATCATCATTAAAAATTACCAATTAAACTAATTCACTCAATTTTAAAGACATACAACTGTATAAAAAAGTAATGCTTTATAAAATATGTAAACAAATCAAATCATTACTTTTGTTTACCTTAAGTTTTTGATTTTTTAAAAAACATTTCATGTTTATAGAATCATTAAGACCAGGTGAATGGTCTGCTTTTAACTTTATCTGCCACTCCGCCTCCTTTTGTAACAACAAATTTTTAAAATCACCTTCTCTCAAATCCTTATGACACACTTCTAAAATTGAAAATAAAAATTTGTGAAAAGCTACACATACCAACGAATGTTTAAAGAGGGCATTATTGAAGTCCTTACTTTTAATTGAATACAAATGCTCTCTAATACGTGTTCTTAATTCCCTGGTTGTCATGCCTACATAAAATGCAGGACATGATGAACACTGTGCAATATAAACAACACCAGCACTCCGACAATTAACATAGCCTGGAACTGCAAACACTCTCTCAGAAGAACATACTGAAATGTATGGACCGACAGCTATGTATCTGCACATATTGCAATCATTGCAACAGTACATACCTTTCTTAACTGTATTAGTTTTTAAACTTTCAACCTTATGTTGACCTAAAATATGTTTTAAACTATTATCATTCGATAATTTGAGAGAAGGTGATTTTAAAAATTTGTTGTTACAAAAGGAGGCGGAGTGGCAGATAAAGTTAAAAGCAGACCATTCACCTGGTCTTAATGATTCTATAAACATGAAATGTTTTTTAAAAAATCAAAAACTTAAGGTAAACAAAAGTAATGATTTGATTTGTTTACATATTTTATAAAGCATTACTTTTTTATACAGTTGTATGTCTTTAAAATTGAGTGAATTAGTTTAATTGGTAATTTTTAATGATGATAGGGTGTTAATTACATGTGTATTTAAGTTATGAGTGTGGTTTGTGATTTCATTCTGAAGAAGTCTACGGACGAAAGCGGCAATAAAGAGAATATTACGCTATTTCCTGTCTCTTTTTCACCACAGTTTCCAACAAAGACACAGACCTCATAAGGTTCTGCTGTTTCTGAGAAATGTTTTCTATGATCATATTCCCACTGCACTGGCTATCGCTATAGATTAGTACATTCTGAGAACTTCTACATGCCTCCCTTAACATAACCCTCTTCTACCACTGCTGCATTTGTCAGCAGGAAAAGGTGCTGATTAGAAGTACATCTGTGAAGTTACTGCTAGTGACAACAAGGCATTAAATTATCCTGAACTGTTTGGTACAATCTTTACCAGTGCTAGATGGCATTTTCTTTGATACTAGGAGAATAGTTTGTATAACTCAGCTAATACCAACTATATGGCATATTTCCTACTGTGGTAAATGGACTAGCTTGGAGTGGACCTCTATCACTGCCTCCTACCCACTGACTGCAACTAGAAGGTGTACATGCGGCAACTGTTACATGCAACCTTCTAGTTGCAGTCAGTGGGTAGGAGGCAGCTAGAAGGTTGCATGTAACAACTGCCACATGTACACCTTCTAGTTTCAGTCAGTGGGAAGGACACAGTGATAGAGGTCCACTGACTGCAACTAGAAGGTGTACATGTGGCAAATGTTACATGCAACCTTGCTACAGTGAACATATCCCACTTCCTGCATTTAGTAGTCCTGCTATACAGGAGCTGTTATATTCAGTTTTGAAGTGTTCACATCTCACTTACAGCACTTAATGGGTATATTATGCTGTAGCTATTATTTGAAAACTGTTTGGTCTCTTTATCTTCCACAGACTATAGTGAATGTTAAGCAGAAGTGGTTTTAATGGAGTTCATCCATCCCACTAACTCCAGTTTGTGGGTGTCACTAGTGGCAAATTATAATAAGGGCAATATGAGTAGCCACCCAGGGCCCACAGCTCCAGAGGACCCATGACCAGCCAAGAAAGTCATTTTATTTTAAGTTTTACTAAGCTCAACACTGTTACATTATTTCAATTAGTTTATGTGCTGAACAGAAATGATAGTGATCAATCAGTTGTTGTTGTTGTCTTTCGGCTTTTCCCAGTTAGGGGTTGCCACAGCGGAACTCCAGTCCACTAATGATTGGCAGTAGATTTTCACGAACGTCAAGGTGCCAGCTCAGCATTCAACCTTCAACGAAGGCACGCCCATTTATGCATGTCTTGCAAATGCCCACCCAACCGCAGGGAGGACATGCAGACTCCACACAGAAGGCACTCCCTGCACTCCAGCCGAGAATCGAACGGGAGAACCTCTTGCTGTGAGGCAACAATGCTACCACTGCACCATAGTGATCAATCAGTATTTGGTTAAAAAAACACTACATAGATACCACAAGTATTTACTTTTGCATATTCATAGTGTCTGTCATTTGTATATACTAAGCATAAACTGGGGTAAAGATACCTTCCTAGTGATGTCAGGCACATCCGGCACTTTATTTTTTTAATTCTTTTAAATAAAGAAATGTTTATTTACGTAAAATAACAAACAAATAAATAAATACCCACAGCATGACCCTATGTAAAATAATGCAGCTTTCTGTTTGTTGCCATCTCATGAATTATTGGGATGGCAGCAACCAGAAAGCTTGCATATATTAAACAATCCATGTAGATTGCTGCAAGAAGTTGTGGTTTGCAGGCTGCAATAATGATAAGTACTTTTTTCAATGTGCTGGTACACAAGCGGATTGGGGAGAGGGCGCTATCTGTGTTGAGGATGAAAACAACTTGTCCTCTTTGTTTGCTCAGTTTAAAGTCTGTCACTGTGGACTAATGTGCATTTGTGTGGAATAAATATGTATATTTACTTTTTTAAAATGTTGGCAGGCAACTTTATAGGGGTGGCTACTTATGCTATGGATGACAGCAATTTACCCTCTTCATTGCTCCTTTTAAAATCTGAAATTAATGGCTAGTATACATTTATGTGTAATAAATTGGAATATTTTCTCTCTGGGTAAAGTTTGTGTGACATTGTTGCTGATTGTGCAGAATATCATTGACTTTGCCTAATATTTTAAGTACACAACTTACCCTCCTGGTGCTTGCCCAGCTAACACACTGACATTATGGAACTGGTGTACATTTCTATGAAAATAAACTTGAAAATAAAATAAATATTTACTCTGTGGGAGCTGTTTGTGTGAATCCAAGCCGGAACTGTTTCTGACTTTGCAGAATGTTCTCAGTTTTGTCTTGTTATCTCATATTTTGATCTTTGACTCATACAAATGTGGTCTTCTGGCAAATCATTAAAGACTTGTTGTTGCTTGTCTTTTGGCTTTTCCCGGTTAGGGGTCACCACAGCGGACCTCCAGTCCGGTAATGATTGGCAGTAGGTTTTTACGGTGCCGAGTTGCCAGCTCAACGAATGCATGCCCATTCACGCATGTCTTTTGGAACGCCACTCCACCGCGGGGAGGACATGCAGACTCCACACAGAAGGCACTTCCTGCACTCCAGCCGAGAATCGAACGGGAAAACCTCTTGCTGTGAGGCAACAATGCTACCGCTGCACCACCGCGGATGTTCAAATCATTAAAGACTACAGTCAATAAATAAATGGGGCGTATCTGTGGATTAAAGTGACCTACCCTCCTGTAATTTGCTCAGATTACATTGTGACTTTACATAACTAGTTTGCATTAGCAAGAAGTAAGTTGGACTATTTACTCTCTTGGCAACTGTTTCTGATTTTGCAGAATGTTTCAGACTTTGCCTTTTATTTTTGGCCTGCACATCATTAAATGTGTGTTTTTCTGGCAAATTTCTGAGGACTAAAATAACTAAATGGAGGGGTGGCTGTGAATGAAAGTAACTGTGTCAGTTGTTCATCTTAAAGTCTGGTTTTACAGGACTAGTATGCATTTGCATTTGTATAAATTAAGTTGTAGGTATTGACTGTGTCAAGCATGACTAATATGCATTTGTATAAAATAACTTTTGGATAATGTTTATGTGAAATCAAGATGAAACTGGCCCTGATTTTGCATTATGATTTTGATCTGCTCCTCATAGAATGTGTTGTTTTATGGACTGCAGTCATTCAATAATGACAACCATTTGAGTTTCAAACTTCACATTCTTCAGAAAATGCACTCGGATGTAAAAAAAATTGTTATTGTAGCAATATACTGAATATATGTGTAATATTTAAAATTTATATCTGATTTTGGCCTTTGCTTATTATTATTGTTTGACTATGTCCCTAATTCTTATGCTAAGATGTTGAGAGGTATTTCTTACCACAGTCAGATGAGGTGAAAACAACAAGGTGAATGGTTATAAATGCTGAGTGAGGGTGGGAGGTTGTTTGAGGACAAACGCAACTTACTTTCTTACTGTTAGCAATCTTGTTTCATGGGACTAATGCAGATTTGTGTGAAATGAGTTGGAATACTTGAAGGCTGGCTACCATTTATGTGAAACAAAGTTGAAATCGCATAGGTGTTAAAGGGATCACAGTTTGCCTCATATTTTAGGTTTGCTCATCATAACATTTTTGGTTTTCTGGCAAATTGTTGAAGACTGCAGTCAGTAAATAATGAAAAATATTTGAGTTTCAGGCTACATGTTATTCAGAAAATGCATTGTAATGCAAAAACTTTTATTCTAGCAGCTTTCTTTGCATATAAGGGCAACTTACCAGTAAGATGCATTGTCCGCGAATGCAAGTTAGGATGGTTGGGCTTAAAGATTGTCTTATTTAAGAGAGCAATGCAGCCTCTCTCAGCAGATTCATCAGTGGCTGGTAGGAAAAGAAGTCCACAATAGAGCCAACTGGCAGCAACCACTTGGGTGAGCATACCTTCAGGGCCTCATCATAGTCAACAGGAGAGCTTTCCTTGTTTCGGTGCCCCAGTGGTTAGCATTTGACATATCAAACTGTGTATTAATTTCTTTTTTTTTTTAGTATATATATATATATATATATATATATATATATACACACACACACACACACACACACACACACACACGGATCTACTTCAGTATACAGACATCTCACTAACCTGACACCCAGTTGTCGAAGATGACAAGATTGACATCTTCAGAAGACCAACATCTGGAAGACTGACATATTACGTGAGGTAAGTAACCTCTTGGCCATCCTGTTGAACTTTGCTCCTTACTCCAGCAGTAGTGCATTCTCATAGTTGTTATATTTAGTTTGGGGGGTGTGGTGAAGCCCCCCACATTGATGGGTTTAGTTTTACTTGCTTTAGTTAATTTTATCGGGGTGGCCAAGCGGTTACTTACCTCACATGAATCGTCGATCTTCCAGATGTCGTTCTTCTGAAGGTGTCAGCCTTGTCGTCTCGGGCAACTGGGTGTCGGGTAAGTGAGTGATCGGTCTAGTGAAGTAGACATATATATATATATATATGTATATAGATATATATATATATATATATATATATATATATATATATATATATATACACACACACACACACACACACACACACACACACACACACACACACACATATATACACAAATAAGTTTAGAGACAATGCAGTTTGAGGGGCCAGGTATTATATGGGTAGCTGCATGCTATGAGAACACCTGGGTTTTTTGCCTCATATTTGTGAGCTATCCACTTAATGTTTTGCTTCCCTGCCAGATTGCTGGGGTTGAAGCACTGAAGGAATAAGATATTTTATTTTAAGGGATGCTCATTTCTTGCACTGCTCATGATATTGCCCATTGCAGTAGATGTTGCAGATGCAAAGTGGCTGTTGTATGTAATATATCTAATTAATATATATATTTATTTTTTGGAACTTGGGATAGTTCCTATAATAGTGTCAGTGGCAACTCTATTTTGCATGTACAGTGTGCAACAGCTTTTGTACATTTAGGCATCAGGAATGTTTCTCCTGGGATAGATGGCAGGAGGGGTGGTTTTGCGAGAACAGATCTGTTATGATTTGCATTATAATGGTAACAGTGTTCCATGGTGGTCATGGCTAATGGAATATAAGGGGGTACATCTAGTTCAATAATGAATTCTTGTGCAGTTATTGCTTTAGAGTGATTTTCAATTGCTTGCCTTTCTACTGGTTTTAGGTAATAGAAATGTGTATGCATTATTTTAGGTGTTTATGGCTGAAAGTTGTAGGTGTGGGGAAATGGGGAATGTGGGAAGGTAGTTATTTCTGTAGATAGCATCTAGCAGATTTTTACTAAGGTCTAGTTTTCTGGCTAATCTGTCCTATAGGTGGCTTTGTAACTGTTATGATTTCCTCTGTTATCTGGAGGATGAAAGCTTTCAGTTCAATGATTCTTGGTGGTGAGAGGAGCTGTAGTGTGAGAAGGGTTTAAACATTCCAGAACCCCCGCAACAGCATTTCATTCTCCTTTACAGTGGATTACTTTAGCGAGGTTAGGCATGAATCTACTGAAGGTTTTCAGCATGTCAGGGGTTTACATTCCCTGGGCTCTGTCCTACTTGGACTTCCCAGTCAACAAATATTAAATAAATAATAAAATAAATTCTGCAGTTGCAGGGCATCCAGGACAAAGGGCGTTGGCACTTTTTGGAGTTCTGGATTTTCACTTTTACTAACTCACTCTCTCTCTCTCTCTCTCTCTCTCTCTCTCTCTCTATTTTTTTAGGCTCCATCCTGGTCCAGACTTTTAAGGATAGGTGGCTTCATCTATTTAAAGAGGCATAAAGTTTGCTTTCTGTATTAGAAGCTGCACAGTCAGTAGAATAAAGGCAGAACTCCAGGAAGAGAACAGTGGTGAATTCTGAAGAAAAGTCAGTGGATGGACCCACTCCTGGCAAGAAAGCTAGATGGAAAAATAAAAAAGATACCTCGGGTCCAAAGGTCAACCCTCCTCTCCCTCCTGATGTACCATCGGAAATGGAAGGTAATGACTCAGGGGGACAGGGTTTAATGACAAAGGGCAGTCCCCCAAGGAATATTTGGATGAGTTTATCAATTCATTTCCAGGAGAGGGAAGGGTTAGTCTGTTTGACCTAGCCTTAAAAAAGAATTTTGGTGCTACAACAGCCCTCACTTCTTTTGAGGTAACAGGGACAGATTTGGGGCAGTATGCACTTCTACCCTTACTCAGCTTGCAGAAAAAGTCTGAGAGCATTATTGCATTGAAGAATGATGTTCTGCCTCATCCAGGTGATTATGTTCCCTAATTTTTGTCTCCCATAGCTACATTGAACCTTTCAGTTTCCAAGTCCCCTGGGTCCCACATTATGGTACACGTCCTCACCAAAGTTAAAGAAAAGATTCTCAATGGATAATTTGTTGCAATATTTGACCTAGTGGATACTGTGACAATTAATAGCATTTTGGACACTGACATTTCTTCCAACAAGGACTTGATGGCAGCCTTGGCATTATGTCTATATTAACGTGGGTATAATAGTGACAGGTGACTTTAATTGTAATTTGAGAAATAAAAAAGAATAGTTGTGATGTTAAAATGGTTACTAAAATTATAATAAGTGGAAAAGTAGAAACATGGGAAAATAAAAACTGGACTTTCAAAAGAAATGAAATTAAGACAGAAATTGATTATTTTTTTATATCAGAAGGCCTAAAAATTATAAAAAAAGGAATTAAATATAAAGGATTTTCTGATCATGTGGTGATCTGGATAAGAATTCATGAAAATCAGGAGTACATTAAAATAGGAAAGGCATAGGAAAGAAATTACAGAATTATGGCAACAACATATGAGTATGAGAGATGTTTTACAAAAATTGGACAATATGGTGGATTCAGTTAAAAAATAAATACAATAAAGTATTTTTAGAATGTATAGAAAAGAAAAGGAAAAAAATGGAATGACTTGATAGAAAAGAAAAAAACATTTTATGAAAAAGGAAAAAAAAAAATATATATATATATATATATATATATATATATACATATATATAGATGAAATCAGGAAAAAGTTAATAAATTGTTATATAAGCAAACATATTGCTTACAAGGAAAAAAAGAAAAAGTACCACTATACTTATGCAAGAAAGCAAAAGAAGGAAAGATAATAAGAGAATTAAAAATAAAGAAGGGAAACAAGTTAAAAAAACAAGGAGAAATATATGAAATAATTAAAGAATATGTGTTAGATTTATAGAACCAATTTATAATGCTGAAAAAATTAAATAAGAAAGATAAATATTTACAGCAAAAAATAAATATAAATGAGTTGAAGTGGATCATGAAGGATATTAACATTAATTCAGCTACATGTTTGGATGGAATTGAATATAGTATGTATAAAGAACTGTATGACTGACAAAAATGGTATTTATAGAAGTAATGAATGAGTGGCTAGAATTAAGTATAAAGAAATTTGAACAGATATGATAACATTTATATGAAAGAAAGGAGATAAAGAGGAAATAAAAAAATTGGAGACCATTTACACTGAATAACACAGACTATAACATTTTCATGAGAATTGTTACTAAATGACTACAATGCAAAATAGAAAGAATATATGATCAGAATTTGTTTAGGAGAAAAAGAAAGTGGAGTCAAGACCTACTGTGTTTAATAAGGGAAGTAACTGATGATATTATTAATAAAAAAATTAAAAAATTTGATAGGTAATGCTAGTAAGGCATACGATAATATTTAGTATAAAGCATTATGACGAATTTTACAAGCATGCAGCATAAGTGAAAAAATATTACAAGTAATTAAATCAGTATATGAAAAGAATTATGTGAAACTGAACATAAACAGTTGTATTGGGAAAATTTGAAAAATAGAGTGTGGTATAAAACAAGGATGTCCTGCAAGTAGTATGATCTTTGCTATAATCATGAACATAGCAGTAATGGAAATTAATAAAATGTTAAGTAAGGGAGGATATAGAATGATGGAGAAGATACAATTGCCAATAATGTATACTTAGGCTGATGATATTGTAGGAATAGCAAAAAATAATGTCTGGATGGAAAAGATTAAATGAAAAACTGAGTATAGGTTGAAGAAAATTTGTATAAGCACAAATAAAGAGAAAAGCAAGTGGTTTGGGTATGAAGGTATTATAGGAGGTGTGGAATATAATGAAAAGAGTACAGATATTTTCAGAATAGTATTTAGAAGGACAGAATATAGACATGAACAATGGGATAAAGTTATTAAAAGGATCAAAGACATGATCACATTCTAGAAGACATCTAAGTTTTCATACAAAAAGAAAGCACATCTGATAAATGCCATAATAACAGGCAAAATAGCTTATATTGCAAATGTTGATATGATGCCAATGAAATATGAAAAATAAATCAAGCAATTTTTTCATTTATTTGGGTGTCAAAACTGAATCCAGTTAAGAGGGGAATTTTGTATCTGAAAGATATACAAGGGGGGTTGGGGCTTAATAATATGATTATGCGTGTAGCCACTTAAAGTATGTATAAAGTACTAAAAGGAATAATGAAAAATAATAAAGATTTGACAGAAACAATAATACGGTATATTGTAAATATAGAGCAATTTGTGAAGAAATGGAAATGGAAAAATAAAGTGTTATTATGAAGAAATGAATGAGTTTTACAGTAAAATTGTATTGTGGAAATTAAAAAATAACGTGATAGAAAAGAACAGAAAATAATGCTATGTTAACATTATGATATAATTTTACTTGGTGGCTCCATGGAAAGAGTTAGAATTAGATAAGAAGAAAGCAAAAATGATTAGATACAGAAATTATAAAAAAAATAAAGAATGCAATGATTTTTTGTGGAAGCTGTCCATAGGAAAATTACCAGTGGGGGGCGAATATGCCATACAAGAGAAAACAGGATAGAATATGTAATAAATGTAAAGAATTTGGAAACTACAGAACATTTTTTAAATGTAAGAGAATTCAAAAACTGTGGAAAGAAGTATGTAAACATAGTTTGATTAAAAGTTATTTAAATTTTATAATGTTAAACATAGACATGATAAAGTATGGGTTTTATGGGACAAGATCCCACAATGAAGCTAAGAAAATTGACAGCATTATATCCTATGTAATATGGACTATATGGAATGAAAGACCTAATTAAATCAGATACAATTAAAAATGGATATGGACAAAAATGCTGGAAAAATGTGGTTTTGGCTGTGGGGGGAATACTTAAAATGGAAATATCAATGTATTGAATGATGTTAAAATATGTAACTATTGTAAATATATAAATATGTAAAAGTATGAATTTTATATATGTTTACAAATAATAAAACTACTTATCATTGTTGCGAGTGGGACCTATTTTGCACAAGTGCTTCCTGTTTTCATTCTGGGTGCTGCAGTGGCCTAGAGAAACAGGGAGGCAGCTGGACAGAGAAGGAGATAATGGAGTGGTGAGAGAAAATGTGGAGAAAGCCAATACTGAGACTGGAGAATGTGTACAGTATTCTGAGGAGATGTTTCAAAGAAAGCTGTTTGATGGAGAAGAGTTGGCAAATGACAGATGTGCAATTACAACCCTCAGGCTCTGAAATAAGTGAAAAGGGAGACATAAATTAGGAGACAGTAAAAGAAAAAGTATTCTATTGGTAAAATAATAAAAGAAAAAAAAACGGGCAGCAGCACAGACTCTACATGGTGCCCTATAAGGGAAAGGGTTGTACAGACCAACTGCTTTGGGCATCTACTATGGTGCTCAGTATCCTCAAGATAGTAGAACATGGCAGGGCTAGCCACTCGATGGTGTAAAATATAGTTCTAGGTGATTCGGTCATGTTGACTAATGTCGCCAAAAATGGGCATGGGTAGTTACCAATAATAAGTGGGTTGAGGACTCTGACCCACACCAGGGACCCATGCTAATGGTGGGAGGGGTACATGTGCCCCTATTGGCCAGTGTGTGCTTGCCATAAAGCCCAGCAGCAATGGGTCAATAAGCTACAAGCTACTGGCTGGCCGGTGTCTAGTTGCCCAGCCTGGGTTACCTGGGATAGCTCTGTTGAGCGAAATCTGGACATAAAACCTGCTAAATATGAACTGAGAATTGCTACGCTTAATGTAGGTTCACTGACGGGATGCAACTTGGAAGTGGATAACATGATGATACGGAGGAGGCTGGACATCCTAAGTATCCAGGAGATGAGACGGAAGGGCAGTGCAGCAAATCCACTTGGCTTGGGATCCAGAGTTTACTACTCAGGTGGAGGGCAGGGTGTAGGAATTGTGGTGAGAGAGGCTTCAGAAGGCAGTAAGGGATATTATCAGAATTAATGACAGACTCATGTCACTCAAACTCCAGTGTAATGATAGGGCACTATTCATAATAGCAGGGTTGTGATCGTGAGGAAAAGAGTGCATTCAGACAGCAGTTTCAGGACCTACTAGATAAAGCAGGACAAAATGAATTGGTGTTGATAATGGGTGACTTGAATGCACATATCGAGACAGAACAGGATATGTGGACTGCTTGGGTACACATGGGTGGGGCAACAGGAATAAACATTCTAGACTTCTGTCTGGCAAATGGCTTGATAGTAGCAAACACATGGTTCAGAAAGAGAGACAGTCACAAGATCACATACAAAAGTAGTCAACATGCAACTCAGGTAGACTTCCTCCAACTAAGGAAAAGGCACTGGGGCAGAATCCATGATCATCCTCAGCGAAACAGTCAGCCCACAGCATAAACCACTAGTTCCCAAAATCAGCTGCAAGTAGTGGTCAGAGAAGACTCTAAAGTCAAACAGAGACCAGGCTGAAGACCTGGAAGTTGACTGGAGAGAAAGTACAACAGTTGAAGGAATTACTCAGGGCTGTAGCACCCCAAGAAGAGGAGGAAATAGGTGGAATTGAAGAAGAATGGCAGTGCCTAAAAACAGCATGTGTTAGGACTACAGAAAAGATATGTGGCCAAGCCAGGTATGGAAATAAGGTACATAAGGAAAGCTGATGGCGGAATGCAGAAGTCCAGAAAGTCATCAAAAGAAAAAAGGAGTGCAGGAAGAAGTGGGAGATAGAAAAGACTGACCAGGCTAGGAAGGACTACTGGTTGGCTAAGAAAGAAGGTGAGATAGCAAAGACTAGGGCATCGGAGGCACTGTACCATCTTCTGGAAAGTGACTCAGTAAGCGGCACAAAGAAACTATATCAGGTTGCAAGGCAAAGACAGAAAGATAAAGAAGATAGTCAGACATCTTTCATAAGGGATGCCAGCAACAACCTGCTCACCAGCCCAGAGGGCATCAAAAGCAGATGGAAGGAGTATTTCCAGCAGCTTCTGAATTTAGAAAACCCCACAAAATCTGCACTGCCCCAGAAACAGCCTATGATGAGAGAAGAAGAGGAGCCCACCCTAGAAGAAGTAAGAACAGCATTAAGGAAGATGAAGTCAGGGAAAGCAGCAGGCTCAGATGAGGTCACATCAGATATGATAAAGATGCTGGGTGAGATAGTGGAGAAATGGCTCCTGAGAGTACTAATAGCAGTGGAGAAAGAAAGGCATATCCCAGATGACAGTGCCAGTGTACAAGAATAAAGGTGGCATCCACAACTGTGGGCAGTACAGAGGTATCAAACTTCTATCACACTGCATGAAAGTTCTGGAATAGGTGATTGATAAGTGGATACTCAGACTAGTAGAATGTAAGATTGGAGATGAGCAGTTTGGATTCAGATCAGGATGCAGCACAACTGACCCAATGTTTGCAATGAGACAGACACTTGAGAAGAAGTTAGAGATGAGGTAAGAGTCCAATTGGGCATTCCTAGACCTGGAGAAAGCATATGACAAAGTCCCAAGAAAGCTGATCTGGGCAGTACTGTGGTGGTTTGAAGTCCCAGAAACATTGGTAGAATTAGTGCAGGCAATGTACAAGGACCCAGTGACTCAAGTACGAACAGTGTTCAGCCTCACAGAGGGGTTCCCAGTGAGAGTGGGTGTACACCAAGGTTCAGCTCTAAGCCCACTGCTGTTCATACTGGTGATGGACTACATTAGCAAACAGTTTGGTGGGGCTGTATGCAGATGATGTGGCAGTACAGGCATACTCTGCACTAGAACTTCAGCAAAGGATAGGAGAATGGAATACAAATCTGAAGGCACATGGGATGAAACTAAGCACAGATAAGATGGTGTTAATGGCAGCAAATTGGGGAAATCAGAAGAAGCAAGATAGTGGAACAGGTAAACAGCTTCAAGTATCTGGGAGGGATGGTTGAGGAGAAGGGTAGTCTGAATGAAGAGGCCAAAGCTAGAATCAGAGGGGCTGCAGCCAACTGGCATAGAGTATCAGGTGTAGTCTATGACAGAAGAATGCCAAAGAAGCTGAAAAGTAAGGTGTACAAGGAGTGGTGTGACCAGTACTACTGTATGGTACAGAAACCTAGGCAGTAAAGGCAGAACAGTCGAAGAAGCTAGAAGTGATGTAAATGAAGTGCCTGAGAAAGGTAATAGGATGCACACTGTGGGACAGATGAAGAAATGAGGACATAAGAGCAGAAGCCAAAGTAGCTCCAACTGCAGAAAAGATCAGAGAGAACAGATTATGGTGATTTGGGCACATGTGTAGAAAAGCAGAAGACAATCTGGTGAGGAAGATTTTGGACAGACAGGAAGAAGGTAAGAGGAAGCGAGGATGTCCAGCAAAAAGGTAGATGGATTGTGTGAAAGAAGATCTGGAACAGTCAGGCATGAGTGCTGAAGAAGGCAGGGGTGTGGCACTGAATCGAGACAGTTGGCAACAGTTAGCACAATACCCAGTCTCCATGTAGAAAAATGCGAAAAATTAGGTTGATGATGATGATGATGATGATATTTAAGGAAAAATATTAAAAACATTTTTTTTACAGTGCCAATATGATATGTGAAGAGTAGAGAAAGAACAGATAACAATGCATTGGAAAATTTAGAACATAATGATAGAAAGTACCTTGACAAGAAAACTAATTATATGAAAGAAATCAAAAAAAATACAAGAATTATTATTTAAGCAAAGATATTTTTACAAGGAAAAAGAGAAGTATAGAGTTAATTAATCAGATTATTAAAGGAGGATGGTAGTGTAATGAGAGAAATAAAAATGTAAAAGGAGAAACGGAAAGAACTCAGGAAAGGATTATGAATAGTATAGTATAATATGTACAAAAAATGTTAAAAGAAAAAAGTAGGCAGTGAAAAAAACATGGAAAGTAAAAAGGTTAATGAAAAAAGAATAAGTTGGAAAAAGAGATGTATTTATATGAACTAGATAAAGTATTAGGGCAAGTAAATACAGATTCAACTGCAAGACCAGATGGAATAGGGTATGAACTGTATAAAAATTTAAGGGACTGACAAAAATATTTTTAAACATTTTGAATGAATGGTTAAATTAAGGTTTTTATGTATAAAGAATTATGTAGTGGTATACTTAAATTCATATGGAGCAAGGAAGTTAGAAGACAAGTAAAAAAATGGAAATCAATAGTACTGAATAATAATGATTATGTGTGTGTGTGTGTGGTATAACGGAGAAGTGTTGACAAGAATTATTAATGATAGAGAAATTGTGAATGATGTTATGAATAGAAATGAACAAGAGAAAATCATGATAGGAGAGAGTTTTGCATGTGATACAAATGGACATGAAATCTTATGGGTAATAATAAAAGAATATAAGGGAGAAAGTTACGAAATTATGTATGCAAGCATATAGTAGTAATAAAATAAAAATACTTGTAAATGGTTGGTTAAGCCAAGAGGCACATATGAAAAGTGGTGTAAGGCAGGGATGCCTAATGAGATGTATGCACTTTGCATTAGTTATGAATATGATCGTACATGAAATAAATTACAAAATGGAGGAAGTGGGGTATACAATAACTGATGGGTTAAGAGTTATAGTTCTGTTAACATATGCAGATGACATTAGAAAAACTGCAAAAAACTAAAATTTTTTAGAAGTAATAATTTGCACAAATGAGTGTCTAGAGATGACAGGGATGGCTTTAAAAAAGAGAAAAGTAAAGGTTTAGGTGATATAGTGGTTTACTATTAGAAATGCGAATAGTACTTGTTCAAATATGATATTCTCGAATTGTCTAATTACCTTACATTACATGTCGAATGTCAGATTATCGAACCACAAAACTACGATTTGCACAGTAAATTCATAGTAACGGATTCAACCTAAAGTATGCAACAAAATAGGTAGTCGCACATTCATTGACGTAGCTAACCGCATGTACAGAGTTAAAAAGCGTGGATTTCCGCAGATGTTGTGCATATTGTGGATCATAAGTTTGCCAAAGAGAAAAATGCAGTCAACGTCAGAGGTAAAGTAATACAGACTAATATGGAGAAGTGCATTGTGAACGGCATATCCATAGTATTTTTTAAACGTGTGCATGTGCTTGACTTGCGTTTCATTATATATTTGATAGCATAGTGCTACCATTAGTACATTTATTTGATAGGGAATGCAGACGCTGTGTATTTATGTGTTTACAAATGTGGAATATAGCTGGTTCCAATTAGTAAAGTGTATATTGGTATGTACAGCTGTTATGGAAGCTATTTGTTTACCGGGTGTTATGCATTATATATGTGTCTTGGCAGGTTGATGACGGACAGCAAAATAATATATATCCTGGAGAACTGCGTGCAGTATATGGTACAGTGAAATCTCAAAAGGGGAAACAGATGCTTGTAACTGACGGCTGTATATATTATTTAGAGAAGATGGTTGGTGATAGGAAGTATTGGTGCTGTTCCATGAAACAGACTGAGAAATGTAAGGGAAGATGTATAACAGAGGCTGATGTTAATGGTGAAATATTGTTGAAAAGTACTGGCCACTTTCATGCTCCCATCCCCGGCAAACCAGATTGTCTTAAGGTTAAAGAAGCAATTAAAAGAAGAGCCACACATAGTACAGATGATCCTTGCAAAGCAAAGTAGTGTCAGAGGTTTTGGCCACATGTTCAACAGATGTTACAGTTGATCTACCTAACACTAATGCCTTGAAGCAAGTAGTTGTGCGAACAAGGAATACAGTTAGAGCGACTGCATTCAATGAATTTACTAATTTAAGAGACCTTACAAGTGAAATGATACCAATTAAGAGTGGTAGTTTCATAATTCAACATGCTGGGGAGGACATCCAGTCTCACCAAGTAGTCATAATATCTACTGTAAATAACCTTAAGGTACTGTGTAACACTGCTTTTATAATGGTTGATGGCACTTTTCCTATCCGTACATCAGAATTTAAGCAAATATACAGCATACACTGTCCACTACAACATGGTGAACACAGGAAAGTTATACCCTTAGTATATGGATTGCTTGCTTCCAAAACAGAAACATGTTATAATCACTTTTGGGATACTGTTATACAGTTATGTACACAACATACTCTTACTTTAGCACCAAAGATGATATTAAGTGATTTTGAGAGGGGTGCAGTTAACGCTATCATCAGACACTCTCCAAACTCACCAGCCAAAGGATGCTGGTTTCATTTTTGCCAAATAATATGGCAACAAATCCAGAAACTGCACCTAGCTGCTGAATTCGGACAAAGTAGGGAATTTTCTGTACTGTGCAAGGAATTACCGGTGTTAGTGTTTTTAAAGCCCGAAGATGTTGTACCTACTTTCAGTGATATTGAATTTTTAATGCCTGACAGTGGACAACCATTATGTGTGTTTTTTAAAGAAAACTACTTATTTGGTAGACCTAGAAGATATGGGATGAGAGGTTGTACAATGGAAAGAATACCACCGTTATTCGACCTTTCCTTTTGGAGTCATCATGACACATGTACAGAAGGGTTTCCAAGATCACAGAACGCAGTCGAAGGTTGGCATTGCCGCCTTCATAGTCTACTAGGGAGGAAAACATTATACATTTATGATATAGTACATGCAATACAATTGGAGCAGAATCATGTGGAAGACCTACCATCTCGATTACTACTTTGTTTACCACCTTCACTGAAACGTAAACGTCTACTTGACAGAGAAGAAGCATTTAGAAAGTTGGATAAATGAGATACATTCACCTGTAGAGGCTTTACTACACTTGTTGCAAAACACTGTTCTTTTTAAATGTATTGTCATGAAAAAGTGAGCACTACTGGTTTGAACTGCAGCACGTACATGTAGAGTGCACTGGGAAACAATGATCATTGTAATTTACATGGGATATGTCACATTGTGTATGTTTGGTGTCACTTAGTGTATTATATATCACTATGCAAACATAAAAAAACATTGGAGTGGTATATACAGCCATACTACAGTAAATGGGAAAGATGTTACTCTTGAGTTTGTGTGCGTATGCACGGAAGACTACTTGCATATGCCTGTGAGGTTTCAACAACACCTCCAGCTTTCTTGGCGATTACTAACATCAAGTTGCAGGACACCCACAGCATATGTATGGCTTTTGCAAGCAATTGCATTAAAAACTACTTCAATGTCGAAAAAAGTTGATTTCGACAATTTCGACATTTTCATAATTCTGAGTCGTTATTACGTGCATTCAATGTTTTGGAATTCGTAATTACAGTTTGGTTAACACTACTTTTGAACAAGTAATATTTGCATTTCTAATAGTAAACCAATATAGTTTAAACATAAGTATATATTTTACAATGAATCAAATTTCTGTGTTATGTATAACATTTGGGAATGAAGATGCAAGAAGAATTCAATGGAGAAACAATAGAAGAAATAAAATATACTTGTCTTTCCTGGAGAACATATAAATTATTATTCAGAAAAAAATAACTTATTTGATAAATTCAGTACTGGTGGGAAAAATAGAATACTTAGCAAGTGTATTTATGTTGCCAATAATATTTAAAAGGAATTATTGCAGACACATTTTTGTTTGTTTTAGATTAAACACAGTAAAAAGAGTAGTTTTTTTAATGTGAGTAAAGAGGAAGACGGTTTGGGGTTGATTAATCCAGTGGTATATGCTGCTTCATTAAATTTGTACAAAGTCTTAAAGTGGATAAGTGAAAAATGATGGGAGATTAATAGTAGAACTGTATAAATATAAGTATGATAAATTTTAGGGTATGGTAAAAAAAAGAGTAAAAGAGAAAAAGCATGTATAAACAAAGAAATAAAATGTTACCAAAAGAAGCTATTTTTGTGGAAAATAAAAATTGATGCTATAGAAAAAGAAAAGTATGTACAAGAATGTAATTATAAAACATTACTATGCAAAACCATGGGAAAATCTAACAGATGAAAAAATTAAAAGTATAAAAATAAGAAGCAAATGGTGTCATCAAAAAGTAGAATGCCAAGATATTTTGTGGAGACTGTTACTAGATGAATTACCAGTAAAAGGAAATATGCCATATATAAAGAAAAGTGATAGAATAAAGTGATAGAACATCCTGGGATTTAATAAAATCCATGTAGGAATAGTGGAAGACCTACACAGAAGGTGCCGTGGCCGTGTATGCAGAGCCCCCTCAATAGCATGCCTTGCATATTAATGAAGGCACATTACTGAGGGAGAGCCATGTTACACAGTTAGTGAATCAGTGCATGAAGTGTGTTACTATATCCGGAGATAAGTAACACACTCCCTGCACTGTCAAAGTGCCAGATAGCAATGTATCTAAAAAGAATTTTAATTTAATTTTGTGTGTGTGTGTGTGTGTGTGTGTATGTGTGTGTGTGTGTGTGTGTGTGTGTGTGTGTGTGTGTGTGTGTGTGTGTGTGTGTGTGTGTGTGTGTGTGTGTGTGTGTTTGCATGGCATGGTGTGCAGCAATGGGCAAGTGCCAGACATCTAAAAATAGAAACCAGATACATTTAATTATTTAGAAAAGGTCAAGTTTAAGCATAGCTGAGTGGGTTTGCATGGTAAGCTGTGGTGCTTAAATGTAGTGGAGAGATATATGTAAAAGTATAACAGCATTTCATATGGCCATGTAGCCGAATGGTTAGAGTGACAGCCTTATGTGCAATAGGTGCAGGGTTCAAATACACACACTAGTTATTTTCTAAATACACAGTATGAGACATCTTTTAAATCCTGGTTTAATTTTTTTGATTACACAGACAGGTTATTAAATTTAGTTTACAAATACACATGTATGAGAAGTATTAAATCTTGATTGAATTTTGTATGACTACACAGACAGGGTATGAAGCATTTATGCTGCAGATACACAATTATGACAGGTATGTGTAAAACCTTGGTGGAACAATGTATGTAATACAGACATGTTATTAAACATTGTAGTTTGCAAATGCACAATTTTAAAATGCATTATGAAATCCTGCTTTGCTGTACTTAGCTAAGCTCTGCTAAGTACAGCTAAGCCTTACCAAGCACTGCTTAAACAAGGACTGTTTTAGCTGTGGTTAGCTGGTTTGCACATTGCTAAGCAGTGCAAAGCACCACTAAGCAATGCCCGTTTAAGCACTGTTCATCCCCGCTAAGCTGGTTTGCCCACCACTAAGCTTTGGTAAGCATTGTCAATTTAAGCACTACTCAGCTGAGTTCAGCAGGTTTGCACGGTGCTAAGAGAATCTCTGTATTTTTAAAAATGGCCCAATAACAGTAAAGGGTGGGAAAACAGGCTTATTTAAGTGTCACAGGTGGGAATACATGCATAATCTGTTGGAGTTTGATCTTGGCAGAGATTGGAAAGTGTCTGCACTTCTGGGTACAATGGTGGGGCATTCTGGAGTACAGGGTCCTAGTTAAACTCCTTGTAAAATACCATGACATCTGGCTGCTGCAGGGCCAGTACCAGGGGTCGGAATACAAATTGGAGGCCTGGGACAAGCTGGCACACGATCTCATTAGTGCAACTTGTATCCCCCCAACAGGTGAGCAGGTGCATCATCATTATGATGACCTGAAGCATCGTAAGGAGGAGCTCTTACCCATCTGGGTCCAACATGCTAGAGACAGGAATGTCCCACCAGTTTGTAATTATTGTTTTCATTGTTTTACCAAATTCTATCTGAATGTTTGATAGACGGGTATGCATAATGGTGTGTTTCTCTTCCCACAGCTGCAGAGGAGAGAGCTCACAACCTGAAGGCAAATGCAGGGTGCCTGGCCAGGTTGTGCCATGAGTGTGGTGAGTACAGATGTATCTTGCAATCTAGTCATATAAACAAAAAAGAGTAAATTAGTAACTGCCAGTAGGTATATTCAGTTTTGACTGTACTCCAGTGAATATGACAGCTATAACTGAGTAATGCCAGCTACAGTTCAATAAAGATGAAAGCCGAAACCTGATAATGTTAAGGAAATAAATTTACTAGTGCATTAATAATGTTAAGAAAATAAAGTTTCTACTGCATTAATTGTGGACTTACAGCTGTACTGCAACACCTGCATTATCTGAACTGTTCATCATAAAAGACTATATACATATAACAATCACTGCATAAAAGTCACCCCTAATAACGATGTGTTGTGAATATCTGTGTATTTTGGGCTGTTGGTCATGAAATCAAGTATTACATCTGCTGTGAAGTAAAAACAGGAATAATACCACAAAGTGACTGAAGGTTTGCTATTAAAGAGTGTTTTGCTAAACTGTAAATGTGGAGCTGTACTACAAGATATAATGCATAATGATATTTGTTCTGCACTAAGATCTGAACCAATAATAGGAATGGCCAAAGTATACTGCGTATCTCAGGGATAGTCTTGTGTTAACTGTTGCATTTCAGCTATATGTATTCCTACTCTTAGGTACACTGCTGCAGACATGTATAAAACTGTAATATCTGTAGACTGCAAATATACCATCTGCAAATGTATATGGGTATGGTAGCCAACCCAGCACTCCAATATGGTCTGTACACATCAAACATATTCCCACCCACTAGGGGTTAATTGTCTACACCTGCATTCCGTGTATTAATGTACAGTTCACCTATCATCTCTGTCATGCATGAATCTCATGTGTGTGCGTTCAAGTGTCACTGCAGTCTTGTATAACACTCTACCTCTATTACCAGGTCATATTTTGTTACTAGGTGAGCGCTAGGCACATATCAGTCAAACGATATTCAGCAGTAGCTCAGTTTGATAAATGCCAGGTGTGATGTACATTTTGTCACACACAGACTGGGGTTCCAATCCAGGGACAGCTACTACTAAATATTTATAGAAACAGTTATGTATTGTTAACAGATGTTCTCCCCACAGGAATGAGAGGTAAATAAATGGCTGTAGTAGCTTTTTGAATGGGTTAATAATTTCTGTGTTCAGATGTACCAGACTTTTAACAGCATTGCTCAGCAAGGTAATAAGACATCAATAAATAAAGTTAACAAGTCCAATGCCCATAAAAGTGAATGAAGTAAATAAAACTGTGTAATCTTCGTACAGCTGTATGCCAGGTGTGTCTGTGAATGTCTGCTGATAGTCTAACCCCATGCCTGCCAAAGACGGCATGATAGATAAACTCTCTGTACTGTGCACGATACATGTCTCTCAAGTGTCATGCTGTCAAGCACTGTGATCACTGTTTCCAAATTGTTTGGACACAGACTTATCATCCACATGATTTATGTCAATAATGCAGTCACACTACATCTGTTCAGAGTACACCTTGGTAATCATATATGTCTCCTTGACATGCAATAGTCCCCTGTAGTTGTGTACATGTAGGTGTTACAGCTTGGCCCATACTGTCCCATGTGGATAGCTTGAGAGGCATGTAAGTGCTACAGAAGCTATAGGGCACTTGTATACATAAAGGAAGGGCAGAGCTGTACAGTATATAAGAGTAATGTTGCAAACAATATAGCCTATACAGGTAGTAATGGAATGTATTTCTCTCACCCCCTCCCCATCCTTATCTGCATCATAATTTATTATTATTATTATTATTATTATTATTATTATTATTATTATTATTATTATTATTATACATTGGGTATGGTTTACTTTTAACATATGTCGTTCTCAAAAAGTTATGTTGGGTTTTGTGTTTTATTAGTGTTATGTATTACAATGGTTACATACTAACATACCTTGTTGAATTATCTATGTTGTTGGCCTTATGCCGTAACTGTTACTGGCATGCCGTTACTATACTGACTGTTATCTCACTTATTGTTGTGTTTCATATAATATGCAATGTTATGTTACTGGGTTAATTGTAACATTCTGGCATGCTGTTATAACTAACTAAATGTTCTGTTCATTACTAACCTATGCACTTTGAAATACCTCAACACCATAGCTCCACTGGGTAGGCCAGTTCCTGTCGATCTCCCTATCCTACCTCAGCCAGCTGTGGCACCGGGTCCCAGCACATCTGGGACTCAACCTGGTATTGCCCCCTCTGCTGGTCCTACACCACCTATGGGTGGAACCACCTCATGGGATGGGGCCTGCCCCCTTCCCGGGAGCAGGCGTGGAGAGGGAGTCATCACCAGCAGCAGCTGCCAGGGATGGTGCTCAGGACTGTGCACTGAGGCTACGAAGATCACCTGTACCGGATTGAGGGCAGACTGGCCAACCTGCAGGGGCAAGGTGGCCCTGGCTCCCAGCCCCCAGCACAGCCACCTTTGAGGCAGTGAGGGAGCAGTGTTGATTGCCCAGGAGTGGGGAGCTCAGTCTCACTTCTGTTGTCTGGGGGCACATAGCTATCTGATTTCATAACACCCCCCCGTACAAGGTGTTTACCCCCTTCATATGTCATACACTACCCCTGTATGCTGTCTTGTCTGTTTGCAAATGCAACCTCTCCTACCCAACTTACCTCGCCACACGTACCTATATCCCTTCCCCAACATCCCACTCCCTCCTTAAAAAAATAAAAAAAAAGTAATTTGTCCCACACAAAAAAATATATATTGACCCATACATAGCTCTTCACTTTCCACCTACATCCACTGGACACATTTTAATCATTACATGAACCAATCAACACATTTATGTTGCCCTCAGAGCCTCCAAATTGTCTACTACCTGCACAGCTGCTGCTGTACAAGAAATTTAGAGCTATTGTCCTTTCCTACACCCAACCTGCACATCTCTACCTGCCTTTCACAGTGATTTTCCTTCTGCTTGCCCCCATTTCACCACTTTCCTATCACCCCTTTTTTCTTTTTTTGGAATTGGTGTGGGTTTAAGTGGAGCTAAGCAGCATGCTGCATCACAGACCTGCTTAAAACTACTTTAACCACTTTCTGTGTTTCTGACACTGTTAGCCACACTTGCAAAACAATTGCCCCTGCCAAGTCTCAGACCCAGGACCCTGTCAACTACAGCAGAGTGCATTAGCCCACTTGGTCACTCAGCTCTGAAATGGAAAAGGAGTTTCCATAAATAGTAATGTATTTGCAGGAGCTGTAACATATTTGCACTTATTTTTGTGAAGGTCTATGCAGTCTGTTATACAGGGGGCAATAGTATGGTGAAGATGGGTGCACTGTGTTTTAGGTGTAGGTCCATCACATACACTGACATATCGCTTATCTCACAGCTGTAGTACTGGCAACGTTAACCGGATGTAGCTGCAGTGCATGTCATTAAGGGCCTGTCTTGTCGGTGTATGTCATAGTCTGCTTGTGTGTTGTGCATGGGATCAGAAATAAGATGTGTATGTATAATGCAGTTGCAGCACCTCACCCGAGTGTGTGTGTGTGCGTGTGTGTGTGTGTGTGTGTGTGTGTGTGTGTGTGTGTGTGTGTGTGTGTGTGTGTGTGTGTGGATCAGCAGACATAATAGTGCAGATATTAATGTAGGTATGTTGTCTTGCTCCTCACAGGTGACTGTGGGGGTTGCAGTGTGTCCCCCTCACAACCTGATGTCAGTGTCTCATCGGACTCTGATGATGATGGCGACCATAGTAAGGCACAGATGGGGTTGTTGAGGGCTGAATCTGTCCCATGGGTTGACATCCCACTTTCTCCCTAAATGTCCCCACAAACAGTCATTATGTGAGTGTAGATACTAGCCATAGCTGGTGAGGTCTCACACAGGCAGATTGACAGGGGTGCTCAAAGGAAGACTGCTGCCCATCCACCACTTGTCACAGGTGTCACATCACGAGTCACTCGACGCATGTTTTGGTCTGTCATGAAGGCACAGGCATGTTCTGAATGCAACACCAGACAGATAATCAGGATCAGGATGCATCACTATCTGGCATATGTGACTCCATCTACAACATTGGTGATACCATGCATAGCTTCACTGATGTAGTTGACAGACAGTGGGGTGAGGCATTGTCAGTCCTTGACCGCACATTGTCTGTGCTAGAGCAT
The DNA here is from genome assembly GCF_019279795.1 of Protopterus annectens. Taxonomy (NCBI): domain Eukaryota; kingdom Metazoa; phylum Chordata; order Ceratodontiformes; family Protopteridae; genus Protopterus; species Protopterus annectens. The sequence continues at coordinate 261,380,259 of NC_056745.1, read as the reverse complement.
GTGGTGGGAGTAGACATCCGACAGATGTCCATAGATCAACAACAACATCTGCTGAGAGTTCTAATCCCCATGCACACTCATGCTCCCATAGTGGCAGTACCTCCAGCACTGCAGAAAGGAGGGGTGCTGTCCACACCACAATGTGGCAGGCCAGGGGCATGTGGTCCTGGGTGGTCCCATGAGGGACACGGGCCCAGCAGACACCAGTCACCATCAGTGACAAGTACCGCATTTGACCCTGAGCATGGTGGTGTCAATGCCACTCCTGGCAGAGCCAGCTCCCATGTTTGTGGCCAGAGATGGTGAACTGTTCACTCTGCCATGTACAGTCTACTGCTGTCCAACATACCCATGTGTAGGGCTAGCACATGGCTTAACTGTGTACATTCACACACTCATACATGAGTGTCACATGCAGGGCACCGACAGAAACACACGGCACCTCTCCATGGCCCAGCTGACCACCATTCCTTCCCAATGCCCACACACAATGTCAACAGTTTGGCACAGCCTAGGTCTTGGACACCCCCACACCACACCCTGTGCATGTGGTGATACTTGTTCCACATCCCTGCCATCCATAACATTGATGCAGGGACATGCAACTTCTTGTCTGATGCACAGGGCGACTATAGTACATTACATGACATTGTTTACTATGGTTCTGTTATGTCATGACAGGTGCTGCCTGCCATGGATACACATTAACGTCTTTGTTTCTTTATTGTCTGATGTTAGATTGGCAGGGATGTTGCAGACTGGCAGGTGTCTCTCAGAACTTTGTATGTTTCTGTTGCAGGGGACTGAGTGACTATGCTGTGGAGACTTGGTGGCAATACCGTGGCTCAGGATGGCATGGTAGCTAAGCAGAAATATGACATCAGCAAGGTAAGGCTTTATATGTGCATGGTTACCTAGGTGCATCTGTGTAGAGCAGTGTGTCAGGGGCAATGAGGTGGATAGTGTAAGCCTGCATGCATACCCCGTGACAAGGCATGCCATTCTTGATACGTGTCACCTGAGTGTTGTGTACCTACAACTGTAGGTGATGGCAGATAGCATTTATGCCTAGGTAGATGTAGGCTATTAAGGGGCAGCATGTGCTCACAGGGCCTTAAAATATTTAACCATTGCACACACATGGGCAAGACTGACACACTGCTGCAAGGGGGAATATTTACATATATACAAACACACACACACTTGTTCTTTTTCTGATTAGAACCCCTACCTATCTAGTATTTATACAACAGTACTACATACTAATCATATGCACCACAGAGCTTATGTGTTATGAGAGTGTCTGCCAGTGTTGTTTAAGGGGATGACATCAGCAGGGCCTGTAATGAAAGGCAATGGGGGGGTTAACAGGGCCTGAAAATGTATCACCAATGCGCACACATAAGCAAGAGAGAGACACACTGCTGCAAGGGGTATATTTACACACACATGCACTCACAGAGATGACCTTTTCAAAATTAGAACCTCTACCTATCTAGTTGTAGATACTATAGTACTATATACTAATCGCATGTGCCACAGAGGTTATGTGTTATGGAAGTGTCTGCCAGTGCTGTTAAGGTGGATGACATCAGCAGGGCCTGTAAAGAAGGCCAGTGGGCAAGGGAGCCAGCAGGATTTTTTGCAGGGGGGTGCAAACCCAAGCCCCACCCACACTGCCCCACCCCTATGATGCCCCACCCACTCACCCCACCCCCCACCCACGCAGCCATTCCAGTGTCCCATTACTTGGCTATTTCTCCCCATTTTATAGAAATTGTTCAAATCTCTGTGTGCATGCTTGTTTTATGCTTTACTTCTACAATGACTACAGATATCTGGATTTCATTTACAACTTTTATTTCAAATTTTATAGCACAAACACTGACAGACATTTACTAAACCTAAACAAAGCAATAGTCTTACAATGAAAACAGACTTAGCATTAAAACTTCTCTACCTTTGAAACCCACATTCACTGAAACAGCATCGAAACCCACATTTCACGAACATGCATCTGGCCAGTGGCAGAGTAAGTTTACCTTTGGCCCGTTTCCAAATCATAGGCTCCTTGCACACATTTTTAGAAACATGCAAGAGTTCTTCGATTCACCTTCCTGACTATTATACTACATAATAATTGAATTATATCCCTTGTATAACACAGCACCACTTGCTAGAGTGTGTTTTAAATTTATAGTTCTGAGCATCTTTCCTTTAAGCAATGAAACAAATTATATGAACCAATAATGACAGCCTGCCCAATTCAGAACATTTCAACCATAAAGGAACATTCAAACTTCTGTCATAAAATCCACCAATATCAATCAGTATGCAGAATCTCTGCAGAAGTAAAAATCATCTGAATAATTCCACATTAAAGAGATCTGAAACCAACAAAGAGGTTGTTGCTAGAAAAAAATTTATATTTCAGTGTTTCATTTACAAATTCAGTGCCTGTTGCCCTTGAAGAATAAATTGCATGTGCTACATTAAAATAAATGGTAAGTTGATATATTGCAATAGGGAATGGGTGGCAGGCTGAAAAGCAGGTTCATAGTTATTAGGTGTCTCATCCAAAGGAGGACATACTAAGAACTGCAGTACCATACCCCCTTAAAATACAAATGTACATGCTGTATGAATAGAACCTACAGCCCTTTGCATCAAATGCATGTATGCTACCTGCTGTGCTAACACTGCTTTAAAATTCTATACCACAATAATGATACCATTTGCTAAACAAAACAGTTGCACATAAATTCCACCTGTTAGAGCTAACTAGGGCATTTCTCTCTGTCACACACACACACCTCAACTTTAGTGCAAGAAATACATAAATAGATTGAATTTTTCAAAGTTACAACAACTGTAAACTCTGTGACCATGGTGTGCATTTGTTTTTGACAGAAAGGTATAAGGGAACTCATGGCTATGTATATAGTTGAATCTCTCTGTACTGAAGTACTCCCTACCACGATTCTGCTTTAATAGTGTGTTTGCATTCATGTGTTATAACAACTGTAAACTGTGTGTAACCATGGTGTGTGTGTTTTTGACAGAAAGGGCTATGTATATAGTTGAATCTCTCTGTACTGAAGTACTCCCTACCATGATGCTGCTTAACTAGTGTGTTTGCATTCAGAAACTTACAGTTCTTATACTGAATTTTTATAACTACATGAATTAGAAAATAACCAATTTCCTTTTCAGAGCCTAAGCTAAAAAGTTCACTCCTTACAAGCACTGCTTCCCCTGGAAAACATATATATATATATATATATATATATATATATGCATCAGAGACCTAGTTCAAGACAGATGACAGCACTCCTTTAATGCAGGATTTCAATACCTGCCACAAGTTCAGGCCTATCACCCGAGATGAAAAGGTGATGGTGTCTACATATTCTTAAACAACATTTCATCTCCAGACTTGCTATGTGAGATAATGACGTGGAGTTCCACTGCATCCAGCTTAGCATTAACAAAACTCCTTACTGTGTCATACCTAACTATAGGTCCCCTCTATGTACCCCATCAGTCCATATCTCCTACCTAACTAATATGGTGTCCCTATGCATTAAGCCAACACCATTATTCTAGGAGACTTCAATCACATTTTCTTCCAAAATTGCCATTTTGAGGAAGGATTATTAGGGGAGAGCAACATTTTGAGCCAAAATTGGGGACAATGGAGAGGTTTGGATATTCTTAATTCTACAAAGCGATTTGCACATACCTCTCAACCTCTTAATGCAGGAAAACTGGACAAGGCTAAATATATTGGGGGAACATACAAACACTACTAAAAATTGCTCTTGTATAAACTTGACAGTTGATAGAATAACAGGTCTTGCATTAGCATGCATTTTTCTGAAGGTTATGATGTCTGAAACACAAATGTCTGTCATTTAGTGACTTCATTGTATGAGGAACAAACCAAAAATAAGAAGCAAATATCTATTCATTCTGCAAAGATATGGACAACTGCGAGGCATAGTTCAACCAGGGCTGTCTGAGTTTGCTCCAGTATCACATAGTCCCAACACATCAGCGAACCAAACACATAAATACACAAAAACATACTCGGAGGCTCTAAATAAAAATCTACCTAAGCAACAGAGACCTCCAAAGCAGACATCCAAGCAAACGCTGCCTCAAAACAAAACATGCACAACACATAGCCCACAAAGTCAGTGTGCCAAGCAGCCACAGCCCTTAAGGCTGAATAACACACCTGATACTCTTGTAATAGGTGACTCTATTGTCAGACACACTGACGTCCCACTCACCAGGCTGAATAAAGAGAAGGTCACGGTGAGCTGCCTGTCGGGTGCTAGGATCCGCCACATAACGCAAGCACTCAGGTCACTCCAAAGCAAATACAAATATGACTCAATCATTGTACATGCTGGTGTGATTGACCTGAGACGTACCTCCCTGGACTACATGAAAAGAGACAGAGGAGCTCTATGATCATGTAGCCCAGGCTGGTATGACCCTGACCTTGAGCAGCATCTTACCCTCACCTAGAATTATGCCACAGTACAAAGACAAAATGATCGATTTTAACAATTGGCTAAAATTTTGGTGTCATTCAAAGGGGATCCAGTGTCTGTCAGCCTGGGATGACATGCTCGACAAGCCACGTTGCTTCACTAGGGATGGCTTGCACCTGTCACCACTGGGCTTTCGGATATTGGCAAAGGCTCTTGCCACCCCATAGTGCCTTTTTTAGGCAAGGCTCAAAATTAAACCCACCCCCATAGACAGCACAAGGAACAAGAAACTAAGGGTAATGCTGCTAAATGCCAGAAGTCTTAACCTCAAGATGCATGCACTCGAAGCTCTCCTCAGTATGGAGAACATTGATATCTGTGCAGTGACAGAAACCTGGTTCAAGGCTCCAGAGAGCACCCCAGCACTACCAGGCTATACCTCATATCATGCTTTTCGGCCCCAAAACCCGGACTGAACCACAAAAGGAGGGGGAGTTTCCATATTTATCAAGGATATCCACACCTCCAGGTTAGTGGCATTGCACGAAGTATCGGAGACCATCCATGTGCAACTAACAGTGGGCAAGACTGCTTTTCAGTTTATAGCATCCTACAGACCACCCTCTCAAAGTCAGGAATCCCACTCTGCTTTCCTGAAAACATTGGAGAACATGAAGATCTCTCCAAACACCATTATACTGGGTGACTTCAACTACCCAAACATTGACTGGGAGCACTACTCAAGCCCCAGCACCTTAGCCCAAAGGTTCCTGGAAATTATAAACTCAAATGCTATGGAACAACTAGTCACCACTCCCACAAGAGGGGACAACATACTAGACCTGATCATTACCAACATGGGGACTCTATGCTCCACACCAGAAGTATATCCCTCATTGGTAAGATCAGACCATAAATTAATTTCACTGGATGTCCACATCCCGACCCCACCCCCCCCCAAAAACACAGTGAAAAACTTCTCAAAAGTGAACTTCTCACTTCTCAAAACTGAAGTGGAATCCTTCAAGGCCCCAGGGCCAGTGGAAACTACAGCCCAAACTGCAGAATCCTATATAAACGCATTCTACGGACATCTCCAGGAATGCATGGATCATGCTATCCCAAACAAAACCAAGACCCAATCATCCAAAGGCAGGCGTCCAGTCTGGTGGACCCCTGCCAAAAATAAACTGTACAACAGAAGGAGGAAGCTACTATATGATAGAGCAAAATCCCTAATAGGGAAGGCATCTCTGATCAGTACTAGCAAAAAGTTACGATCCCTCATAACATCCTCCAAGGCCAGCTTCGAGAGAAAAATTGCACAGGACACCAAAGAAAATCATAAGGCTTTTTTCAGTTATGTTAGAAACCTGGGATGCAACTCCCAGACTTGTTCTGAGTTGATTCTAAACGACAAAAAATACAGTGAACCCACGGACATCGCCAATATCCTGGCAGACAGGTTCAGTGCAAACTCCCCCCCCCCAAAGAGCAAGTATCTATCCTGGCAGAGGGCTGCCTCCCAAACATCTCTGATGCTCAGGTGAAGGCTGCCCTTTCCAAAGCAAAAAACACTGCTTCCATGGGACCAGATGGCGTCCCAGGTTGCGTCCTACATGAACTCCAAGAGGAACTAATCCCTCAAATAAAACAGCTATACAATCTCAGCCTCACTACAGGATATGTACCCACAGAATGGCGTACAGCAACAGTGGTCCCACTCCACAAAGGTGGAGCCTCTACAGACCCTGGAAACTATCGCCCCATAAGCCTGACTAGCTTAGTCTGCAAGGCTATGGAGAGGATCATCGTGGAGCTCATAAACAAAGACATTGGGGACCTACAGACACTAGATCCTACCCAGTTCGGTTTGTCAAGGGCAAATCCTGCCTTTTGAACCTGGTTGACTTCTTCGAAACAGTCACCAAAGCCGTAGATGAAGGGAAGGTAGTCCACACAGCCTATCTGGACCTCGCAAAGGCATATGACACGATACCCCACCTCGGGCATCATAGATAAGCTATCCAGCTTAAATATAAACCCCTATGTCACAAGATGGGTCGCAAACTGGCTCAAAGACAGAACCCACAGAGTGAGAGTTGCTGGAGCCATGTCAGACTCAAAACCGGTCACAAGTGGAGTCCCACAGGGTTATGTCCTGGGACCACTCTTGTTCGGTATATACTTTTCCGATACGGGCAAACGTGGGAGGACTATGTCTCACCAAGTTCGCAGATGACTGCAAACTGGGCGCCATAATCAACTCTCCAGCTGACACAAACATCCTTCAAAAGGGTCTCACAGAGACAGATAACTGGTGCCAGCGCCATGGTTTAAAGCTAAATGCCAAAAAATGTATAGTCATACCCTTTGGCAAAAACAATGTGCCCACAAATTACCACATAGGCAGAAACCCATTAAGTACAGATAAAGTTATTAGGGACCTGGGGACCCAAGTTGATAGCAATCTCTCCTTTGAAAACCACATTGCCAAAGTGGTTAGAAAGACCTTCTACATAGCCCATCTCATCACGAAGGGTTTCACATCTAGATCAAGAGAGGTAATCGTGCCCCTTTATTCATCCCTCATCAGGCCCATCATAGAATACAATGCCCCTTTTGGGATGTACCTTACCCGACACCTGCAGCAATTAGAAAGACCCCAAAAGTATCTCACCAAGAGGATCAAGGGTCTCAAACAGATGCCATATACTGCTCTGTTAAAAAAACTCCAGTTCTACTCAGTTGCATACCACCTTCTTTGAGGCGATCTATGCCTGACATACAAAGCTATGTCAAATCCAGAATTAATGGGCATGCTCCACCTCAGTAAATCTAAATCCCTTAGAGCCACACGCTCGAGGGACTTGAACCTCAGCACAGAAATAAATAGAACTTGCTGGAGGGACAGGTTCATAACCCAGAGGCTCCCGTCGCTCTGGAATAGAATTCCAGTTCATGTGAGGCAGAGCACCTCACTGAATCTCTTCAAGAAGAATCTCGATAGGTGGATGGGGGATTGTAGGTTTGTCCCAGGGATTACTCCCGTGTCACTATTAGACAGAGGCACAGTAAACTAAACCTTAAAAAGGGCACAGTATACTCAAATCAAGGGGTGGCGTAAGCCATACAGAATCGGGCTAGGCTTATAATTGCCCCAGGGCAGATAGCCTAGTATGAACCTATGCTACCCCCCCCCTCACAAAACCATTTAGTGAATTCAGTTCTTACCATAGCACAGCTGTCAACCTCTTAACACAAAATATCTGAACAAAGCCAATACCAGGTGAATACAGCCCCCAAACATTCAGTGAATTCAGTTCTCACCATAGCTCTCAACCTCTTAGCAAAAAACACCCGGACAAAGCCAGTAATGGGGGAGTATAGCCCCCAAACATATGCAGTGAATTCAGTTCTTACCATAGTTCTCAACCTTAGCACAAAACCTGGATGAAGCCAATAATGGGGGGGGGGGGATACAGTCCCAAAGACAGTGATACATTTCAAATATCCATCTTGTACACTTAGAAAATTGCTAGAATAAAAGCTTTTGTTACCATGCACTTTCTGAAGAATATGAAGTCTGATGATATTCAAATGTGTCATTTTTTTAACATTTGTTAACCAGGAAAGTCTGACTTGGGGAAAAAAAGCTAATTTTTAGCAGAGGCCCAGGGAGAAACAAACACTCTAGATAGCCAAGAATCAAACCAGAGAACACGTAGCTGTCAGGCAACAATGCTACCACTGTTTTTTACAAATGGTGGCGGGTAGGGAATTAAGGCTCTTACCACTTGGCCCCAAGGGACAGGGTTCAAGCCTTATTCTCTACCCACCACCATGTAGCACCTGGGGCATTTCACACACACACACACACACACACACACACACACACACACACACACACACACACACACACACACACACACACACACACAAACTTTACTGAGCGGAAGCTCTTAACAGTCATAACTGCCTCATACAGTTACTCCACAGCAGAACACAAGCTACTTCAAACCCTTGTTATGTTGCATCTATTTCTCTTTCTATAAGCTTGTATTGTAATAATATCCCTTCTGTATCAAACAAGAATAAGAATCTTATTCAGCTTAAGGTTAAGAGAGCAAGGAATGTAGCTTATTCAATTCCAGCGTATTGCATTTTTGCCCCAGTGTGACAAAAGCTAATCCTGGACTGTTTCCTTTACCTATCTGCAGCTTCTTCTGTTCTGTCACTCTTTGCTCAAATTTGATACCTACCTACCTTCATTCTTGGTACTTCCTGTACCTTCTTTAAACTTGGTTATATTCACTTAGCTTAACATGATATAAGAACCAAAATCACACAAAATATTTTATTCTTCTTAGGACTGAAAAAGAAGATTCTGTAATGCTGCATGTCAATACATGACCTGATACTCAAAAGGTATTCAAACCAAGCTAGTAAACAAATAAGCTCTATTGTTTAGTATTCACCGCACATCTGAGTAGTGCTTACTTCAAAACAGTCCATTTTTTCCTAACATGCATATATACTACAAGCAGCAGAGTAGGGCAATGTATTCTGTACTGTAACATAAATAAAACATTAAAAGCTTCAAAAGAAAGTACTACACATTTACAGAAATATCTACAAGCCTTTCATCTTACAATGAAAAGAAATTAGGTTATTTTCCATAACTGAAACAGAAATGTCCTCCTGTTACAACACTGTCCTGTTGATTAAAGTAGTTATTTAAGACAATATGCTGGTCAAATTTTCATATACGTTTTCTGAAGCTTTTGAAATGAAGTATATCTAAAATTTAAGATGAGAATGTCACTACAAAACTATGGCTGCTCCTGTAGAAATTTATATGCAGTCTGTTCTTATGCCCTTTTTTCAAATGAAAGAAATACATTTCTTGTTTATTTTCAAAATATGTATACAGTATATGTAATATGGCTTGGCATCGCACTTGATGGAACATCATATCCAGCAATGATGAAAAGAAAATACTAAAAATCACAGTGCCAAAAACCTACAATAACAAACTCCCAGATTTGCCCCATCAGTACGCATGTTAGTGCTTGTTTTTGGGTCTGGAGCAATATGGAATTTTGGAAGATGATTTTTGCAATAGTGTTTTTTTGGCAATGTAATTTTTTTGTGATTTTTCTTGGTATTGCTGGATTTGAAGCTCTATCTTTCGAGCTTGTTACAGACAGCGAACAATATGAACATATATTTGTGTTTGTGTGTGTCTGTGTGTGTGTGCGCGTGCATGCACAAACAGACACATACACACCCACACACAACACACCCACACACAACACACACACACAACACACACTCACACACACACACACACACACACACTTACTCTGAAAGTGTCCCATCTTCCGCTCGTTTCCTCCCGCTTGCGAATCCGTCCATTTCAGTTCCCGTTTGTGGTCCCATTTTCCACTTGCGAACCCCAAAACCGTCCGTCCATGTAAGTTCCCGCTCACAAAACTTGAAAATATGCACGCGATGATGTCAGCATGCCCGCGACCGTTCTTCTTAAAGAAGAACGCGTGATGTCAGCACGGACTTCTTTCTTCTTAAAGAAGAACGTCCAAAAAAAAAAAAAAAAACTTTTTTTTTAAAATTATAACATTAGTCAGCCGATTCCAGGGGGGTGCAAGTGCACCCCCTTGCACCTGCCTGCGGGCCCCCTTGCCAGTGGGGTGGGGGTTTACAGGGCCTGAAAATATATAACCATTACATACAGATAGGTGAGACAGGCTCCCTGCTGCAAGAGGATATATTTGTACACACAGTCACACAGAGTTGCCCTTACTGAGAGTAGAACCCCTATCTATCTATATGTATACACTATAGCACTATTTACTTATCGCATGTGCCATGCAGCTTATCTGTTTTGGGAGTGTCAGAAAGTGCTGTTAAGGTGGCTTACATCAGCAGACCTTGTAAAGGAGGCCAATTGGGAGATTGACAGGTAGGCACAAGGCCTTAAAAGGTTAAACTATTGCACCCAGATGGAAAAGAGAGGCACAGTTCTGCAGGGGATTTATTTACACACACAAACACAGAGTTGTCCTTATTAAGAGTAAAACTCTTACTTATCTAGTCATGCACACTATAACACTATGGATTTATCTCATGCGCCACACAGCTTATCTGTTTCAAGAGTACCAGCCAGTGCTGTTAAGGTGAATTACATCAGCAGGCCTTGTAAAGGAGGCCAAGAGGGAGGTTGACAGGTAGGCACAGGCCCTTAAAATGTATAACTATTACACAGAGAGAGGTGAGACAGACACACTGCAGCAAAGGTGTATATTTTTACACACACACACACACACACACACACACACACACACACACACGCTTGCCTGTTGTGAGATTAGAACCCCTACCTATCTAGTAGCACCTGCTAGAGTGCCATGAACATATCACATGCACCACAGAGTTTATCTGTTTTGAGATTGTCAGCCAATGCTGTTAAGGTGGATGACATCAGAAGGCCCTGTAAAGGAGGACAATGGGGAGGCTGGCAGGTAGACATAGGGCCTTAAAATGTATTACCATTGCACAGAGATGGGTTAGATATGCACACTGCTGCAAGGAGATATGTTTATAGACACACAGTTGCCTGTTGCAAGATTAGAACCTCTACCTATCTAGTAGTATATACTATAGCACTATGTGCTTATTGCATGCACCACGGAGTATATCTGTTATTAGAATGTCAGACAGTGCTGTTAAGGTGAGTGACATCAGCAGGTATTGTCAGTGAGGACAATGTGCAGGAGTATATATATAAAATATTTGTGCCAGAAACTGATAGATTGGGTAATTATGTGTGAGGGGGATAGAGAGATACATTTACATATATATAGCTGCCTGTATACATGCCAGGGGCAGCTCGTGCTATAGAGCTGCTGGACTGCAGCCCCCCTCAGCTGTGGAAAGAAAAAGAAAAAAAGACAAAAAAAATCGAGAGTCTCAGAACTTCCGCAGATGCAAGCTCAGCGTTCCTGGAACTCACAGGGATCTGGACTGCTGTCTCTGTAGTCTGATGCCCAGAATTCTATGTGGTGATGACTGCACAGAATGGAAGAGATCCACACTGCAACATCGGCAGGCTGGAGTCTACTCTCACGGGGAAGAACATTTTTATATTGCTTACGCGGGACGACTGGTGACTGAAGCTGCTGCAGATGAATGGGGAAACCAGGTACTGTACGAACATGTGGGGAAGAATATTTTTACATTGCTTACATGGGACGACTGGGATTGAAGCTGCTACGGTGTGTGTGTGGAACGACTGGAGATTAAAGCTGCTACTGTGTGTGTGTGTGTGTGTGTGTGTGTGTGTGTGTGTGTGTGTGTGAGTGACAACTAGGGATTAAAGCTGCTACTGTGTTTGTGTGGGATGACTCAGGATTGAAACTGCTACTGTGTGTGTGGGGGATTGAAGCTGCTACTGTGTATGCATGTGTGTGGGGGATTGAAGCTGCTACTGTGTGTGTGAGGGGGGTTGAAGCTGCTGTGTGTGTGTGTGTGTGTGTGTGTGTGTGTGTGTGTGTGTGTGTGTGTGTGTGTGTGTGTGTGTGTGTGTGTAATGCCCCATGCCCCAGTTGATATGTACTGGTGGCTAGAAAACTCAGGATATCTTCTGGTGGTTAGAGAATACCTCAGGCTTGAACCCTGTACATTGGGTGCAGGTAGCAAGAGCCTGAATTCCCTACCCACCACCATCTGTGAAAACTTTGCAGATTTTTACCTCATATTTTTGTTCTGTTCTGCTCCTCATAAAATGTGTGGCTTCTGGATTTTTAATTCAATAAATAGTTGATGGTGCAGTGGTAGCATTGTTGCCTCACAGCTAGAGGTTCTCTGGTTTGGTTCTTGGCTGGGGTGCCTTCTGTGTGGAGTCTGCATGTCCTCCCTGTGGTTGTGTGGGTTTTCTCTGGGTGATCTGATGTCCTTCCATGTTACAAAGACATGTGTCTAGAGTGCTTCTCCCTGGGCTTCTGCTGAAAATTGGCTTTTGTTCCAAGTCAGACTTTCCTGGTTAACAAATGTTAAATAAATAAAAATGACAGGCGTTTGAATTTCAAACTTCATATTCTTCAGAAAGTACATGGTAACACAAAACCTTTTATGCTAGCAATTTTCTAAGTTTATAAGATGACTATTTGAAATTTTTCCCTATTTCTGGGACTGTATTCCCCCATTATTGGCTTCCTCCAGGTTTTTGTGCTAAGGTTAAGAGCTAAGATGAGAAGTGAATTCACTGAATATGTTTGGGCATTGTATTTCCCCATTACTGGCTTTGCCAGGTGTTTTGTGCTAAGAGGTTGACAGCTATGGTGAGAACTGAATTCAGTGAATATGATTGGGGGCTGTATTCCCCCATTATTGGCTTTGTTCAGGTGTTTTGCGCTAGGAGATTGACAGCTATAGTGAGAACTGAATTCACTAAATGGTAGCCATTTAAGTTTCAGTCTTCCTCTCTTTCACAATACAGCTGATTTGGCAGAGTGGTATGTTGCTCTGACTGTTTTGCACAGGGTCCTGGGTTCAAGACTTGGCAGTATGGTGGTAACACAGCATTTTATTCGAGCAACTTTTCAAGATTGTACAAGCAATGTTTAAGATGTTTCCCTGTTTTTTGGGGGCTTTTGTCCCCCCCCAATAAATTTTGGCTTTTTCCAGATTTCTTGTGCTGCAAAGTTGAGAGATACAGCTGAGTGTCTAGTAGATTTTACAAGGAGCTGAGAGCTGCAGGGGAAGAGAAGTTTAGTGCTGATTATGCCTAGTCAGCTTCCATTGTAAATAACACAACAAGTAGTGTACTTGCTTTTGATGCAGAAGGCTATGGGTTCTTCTCCCACAGTATGTAGACACATTGCTGATACTGTACTGTGTTGTAAAGGGGGTGGATGCTGCAGTCCTTTTTGGCAAAGATACCTAGTAATTATGAACCTGTTATCAGTCTGACATCCATTCCCTATTGCAATATTACTAGTTTATATTTTTTTACTGTAACATAGGCAATTTATTCTTCAAGGGCAACAGGTGCTTTATCTGTAGATGAAACAATGAAATATAAAGTTGTTTACTAGCATCAACCTCTTTATTAGTTACATATATATTTAATGTGGAATTATTTAGATGACTTTTAGTTCTTCAGAGATTGTGCATATTTACTGATACTGGTGGATTGCAGAAGTTTGAGTAGACTTTTATGATGGAAATGTTCTGAATTGGGCAGTTTTGTCATTACTGGTGCATGCATATTGTTTCATTGTTTAATGGAAAATATTCAAAACAATAGAGTTTAAAATGCCGTCTAACAACTGTACTGCATTATACAAGGAATATTATTTAATACAATCATGAAGGTGTATCAAATAACACGTGCATGTTTCGTGTGCAAGGGCCTATGAAAATAGCCCAAAGCTAATCTTCATCTGCCACTAGCAAAATGTATTTTCTTTGAATGTGGATTTCAATGTTGTTTCAATGAATGTGAGTTTCTAGGGCAGAAAAGTTTTAATACTAAGTCTGTTTTCATTGTGAGACTGCATTGCTTTGTTTAGCAGATGTATATTTTCATTGTGAAACTGCATTGCCTTGTTTAGCAGATGTCTATTAGTGTTTGTGCTGTAAAATGCAAAATAAAACTTTCAAATGAAATCCAAATCATCACAGAAGTAAAGCAGTATGCACATTACATTGTTTATGGTAAATGGGCCAAAATAGCCAAGTAATGGGACATTGGAATGGCTGCAGGGGGGAGGCTCCATTCGACCATAATTTTATGAGGGGGTGAAGGGCGGCAAACTCAAAGACAGCCCTGGCTGAACTATACATATCAACTGTCCAGATTGTTGCAGAATCAATAGATTTTTGCTTTTTATTTTTGGTTTGTTCCTCATAAAATTTGTGGTTTTCTGGCAAATCATTTAGGAATGAAGTCACTAAATAATGACAGACATCGGGTTTCAGACTTCATAACCTTCAGAAAAATGCATGCTAAAGCAAGACCTGTTATTCTATCAACTGTCTCAGTTTATACAACAGAAATTTTTAGTACTGTTTGTATGTTTCCCCAATATATTTGGCCTTGTCCAGATTTCTAGCATTAAGAGGTTGAGCGGTACATGCAAATAAATTGCTTTATAGAATTAGGAATATGCAAACCTCTCAACTGTCCCCGATTTTGGCTCAAAATGTCACTCTCCCCTAATAATCCCTCCACAAAATGACAATTTTGGAAGAAAACGTGGAGGTTTACAATTGTAAGTAACTGTAATGATCAGAGTTATAGATTACTTTTATTTCAAAAATGCATGTAGATTCTCTTATTTTGTCAGCTGCTCAAGTTAACAGTACTAATATTAAAAATTGTCCCTTCTTTGACAGGTTCCCAGCTGTATTGTGTGGCAATTTTATATTTTTGCATCACATTTTTGGTCCGTTTTTCATAAAATTGTGTTTTTCTGGCAAATTAGTGGCAAATCATTAAATACTAAAGTTAGAAAATAATGACAGGCATTTGAGTTTCTGATTTCACACCCTTCAGAAAATTCATACTAATGCAAGACCTACTATTATTCTATTATCTTTCTAGGTTTATAAGAACAATATTAAAAATCTGAGTAGAAACGAATATTAAAAATCTGTCTATTTTTGGGCCTTTGTCCCACTTCTATGTATGGCTTTGTCCAGATTTCTTGCTCTGAGGTTGAGGTATGACAAATTTGTCAGAGCCATCACCATCAGCCAGAGACATTTCAAATTGTGACATACTTGTTGCACCCCACTCCCCCATGTAGTGACCCTGGAAGTGTCCAAGCAAGGCAAGGAGCAGTTATGCAGTGTAAGTGTGCAGAATATTCCCCCATCCAAGGTAGACACAAGTACAACAGTAGCTTTTCATCTGTCCTTGATTTTGCAGAATGTTCTGGTTTTCTGTTATATTTTTATACTGATGTATGCTTTTTATTCAAAAAATGCATGTTGTTACAGTGCCCTGTTGCTCTGTGTTTAAGTAGCAAAGCTTTAATTACTATCAGATACGCTTGTCTGAGATTGTAATATGCAAGTAAGCTTTAATAAGCATACTGTTAAAGAATTCCCAACATTGAAAGCCTTTTTGTTGTTGCCATGCAGAGAATATTTGCATAACTAGATAAGGTATAAGCCTTAGGTATTGAAATGCATATGACTAGTATTTGTAAGGACAATATTACAGTATTTTCAAAAGCTCATTACATTTGTTGGAGACTTGCAGTCATCTTTGCAGGCTTTACCAGTAAACTAAACAGAATGCCAATCTATCATGCGTGGTCCATAACCTGTGCAGTAATCCTTAAGCAATTTATCTTGAGATTGTTTCTTGTTTGCTGTTCATTTTTTACTTTGATCATGTTTTCCCCATGAAACAAGTAGATAGTTGTCTGGCACCAGGTCTTTTTTGGATAAGAAACATTTTTACAAGTGGGGGTATCACAGAGATTGCCACTTTCAGCATGTTACTTGGTACTTTTATAAAGCTGAATATAAATTATAATTAGAACTGCAGTGCAAGGAGAAGTGGTTTGATTTGACTGTTGCTTTGTTTTTATATACTTGATTTTGACTGGCATTCCAGTAATGTATTTAAAAAGTAATTTATTTTTTCAGGTCTCTCAACCTTTTTGTTTC
Source organism: Protopterus annectens (assembly GCF_019279795.1). Lineage (NCBI taxonomy): Eukaryota > Metazoa > Chordata > Ceratodontiformes > Protopteridae > Protopterus > Protopterus annectens. The sequence continues at coordinate 261,364,054 of NC_056745.1, read as the reverse complement.
CATCTAGATATTACATAAGCTGTCATGTAGCCAATGCACTGAAATATTTTTTTCTTCTACACTTCATTTTGTCTTGATTGGACTCTCATAATGATGGTTTGGCACCCAGGTTAGTGTATTTAAAGATCCCATTGTTGTGGTTTTGAGCATAACCTTGCCCCTTTCTAGTTGGCCACATCCCTTCCCATTGGCCCCACCCATTCAGCTGTCTCCTGCAACCGCCCTTTGACTTGAAGTCACCAGCTGCCACTGATATACACCCATATTTTCATATATCAGTTCCTCAGGCAAATGAGGCATCAGACATGGGCTCAAGTTAGTTAAGTGTAGGAGCATGCCCAGTGTGACTGTCAGTACTTACAAGCAGACTCCGGGCCAGAATTGGCTGCTGCACCTGATTCAACAGTCACCTCCTTGATATTTTGTCCAAGGCATTCCCTGGCTATGTGCTGAACATAATATATGTCTCATATCTATCAAGTGTGACGATTGTAATAACATGCACGGAGTTCTGCATATGTATGTTACATTGTACATAGCATTGTTGATTTCTGGTACATTACTGGCAAATCATTATAGGTTGACATCAGGACATGCTGACAGACATTTGAGTTACTAACTTCATATACATCAGTAAACCCATGCTAACGCATAGCCTGTTATTCTATGCACTTTATACATTTGTCTGGCCAGTAGGTAATTCTTTCCCTTGTATTTGGGCCTCTGTCCTAACACCATTCATGGCTTTGTGCAGATTTCCTGCTGTAAGTGGTTGTGGGTATGATGTGAAAGGGGTACATGCTGTAACAGCATTTACAGGGTGACAACCTACATACCTCTTAATGTACATGTTTCTGCAGGATGTCCAGCATTCAGCTCCATATGTCTGCTCTGTTCCTCATGCAGTTGTGGTTTCCCAGTAATATACTAATACATGGAGCCCAAAGAAAAGTACTGAAACAGCTAAGTGATGCCCTTTACATCCTGCTGTTATCTGACCTGTTGCAACCTGCTGTTATACTAGCCACTTATTTGGTTATTCAGAGCATATATATAATGTCTGTTTGTTTGGCCCTCTGCCACCCATTGTTTCTGCCTTTGTCCAGCTTTTTGGCATGCACAGATTGAGGCATATTGACAGTCTGTAGGACTCCTACCACAGGAGTACTTCACATGCAAAAGTTGTAGGTGCAGCCAGCTTTGAACCATCAGCACAATTACCATGCTAATATACATAGCCCAGTGAGCCACCAGAAGGTGAGGTTTAATACCACACACTTTCAACAGCAGACAGACAGACATACACTATGTGAGCCCTACTGTGACCCTGTGTTTTGTGTAAAATAGGACATATGGGTAGGTTCTTTGTGACCACCCTGGGATTGTGTGCTCTGCAGGTATATCCTTGCAAACACATACTGTTACTACAGTTGTATGAGAACACTGGTGTGTAGGGGGCAGTGGACTCTGGCATTGAAGGTGTTGTGACTGTCCTATGACCCAGCTATTTGGCATTCCCCTTGCATACTGTAGTGGGTCTTCCAGCCCTGTGACCTCATGCATATTATGGGGTACCCAGTATTGGACAGAGTACCTGTTGTCCAAAGTAGCTGTTAGTCTTCTGCAAGTAGTCCAGCAACCCAATCTATTCCCTTACATACATACAGCAGATCCATACATATGCTACCATAGTCTAGCACCTATAACTGCAGTGGTGGTGCTGCGGTAGCGTTGTCGCCTCACAGTACAACGTTGTCCTATTCGATTCTCAGCTAAAGCTCTTCTGTGTGGAGACATGTGTGAATGGGTGTACCTTCGTTGAAGGTTGTGCATCAGGGCTGGCAACTCGGTACATAAAAATCTATTGCCAATCATTAGCAGACCAGAGTTCCACTGTGGCGACCCCTAATCGGGAAAAGCTGAAAGATACAACAAGTCTAGTACCTCATACATTTGTGGTAAAAGAGAGTGACTTACCTTGTGAATGCAGTAGTTGAGAAACCTGTGTTTCAGGCCTGACTCTGTCTGATGCACACAGTACATAGCTAATACATGGTAAGGCAGAGGTTGTGTAGTGTGGCTGGCATCCTTTTTACTATGTATGTGAGTGGAGTAAGGTGTCAGTCCCTAGGACCCTAGGTTGTCAGTGCATGTGATATGCTTTGCCTCTTTGCCAAGGCCAGGGCATACTGGCCATGCCTATGTCTGCCTACAGGGACAGGTTCAGAGGGGTCCTCCTTCAAGTCTCCCTGTTCCTGTGAGGAACTAGGCTCTGGTGGGGGCTGTGTATCCCTTCCCTGTGATGGTCCTGCCACAGCTGCTTCCACAGGATCATATTGTGCAGCATGGCACATAGTGTGAACATCTGTGCACATGTTGCTGGAGAGTAATGCAGGCCTTCACCTGATATATCAAATCACCAGAACCATGACTTGAGCAGCCTAAACACATGCTCTATGGTGATCCTAGTTTGTGCGTGTGCCTCATTATGGCATTCTTCGGAAGGTGTGTGTGCATTTCTGATGGGTGTCATCATCCATGGTTTCAGTGCATAGCCAGCATCCCCCAGTAGATGGCCGTATGGAATAACCCCCTGGCAAACATCTGGTACAGCTGTGATGTGTGCCAGATATGGTAGTGGTGATAGATGTCAGGGCTGCCGGCACACACACTCATAAGAATTCCCTGGGAATTGCACACAACCTGGTAGTTGATGGAGTGATACCCTTTATGGTTGATGTAGACTCTACCCTCCTCACCGGGTGGTGCTTTGATGTGTACACTAGTGCAATCTATTGCACCCAGCACCTCAGGGTAGTGTGCTACACAGTGGAAGAGATGCATACTGCTGGCCGTCTCCTCAGGGGTGTGGAGTAAATAAATGTGCTCACTGGCATGTTTTTGCATGGCATCCAGGAACTGGTAGAGTACCCCAGATGCAGATGCCTGTGAGACCCCCATTATGTCCCCAGTTTGTCTTTGAAAAGTACCTGTAGCTAATATTCTAAGGGCAATACACACTTTTGTTTCCACTGGGATGGGTTCACCTCTGTTGGCTCTGGGTCTGAGTTGTAGGCAGCAAAGGTTGGTGAGTTCTTGTAGTATGTACCTGTCTACCCTGTAGAGCTCTACAATCTCCAGCACATGTAGCCCTTGGAAGATTACTCTGGGTCTGAACACTTTTCTCCCTCTCAGTCTAGGCCTATTGTCAGCAGCACCATCAGCACTACCCTCAGCCTCTAGAATATACAAATGTAGCAGAGCAGCAGCAGCCCCTAGTATTCTGTCAGTTAAAATTCTCAAGTGTGTACTCCAGTGGTGCAGTGTATGCGGGAAAAATCAGATTGTAGGGTGTATACATACTTAATAGTGGTGTGCTACAGATGCAGCCTGTGTGACTGGCTATGATGCATTCCACCTGTCAGGTATATCACTGAGGGGTTTGAATGGTCCAGTATCTGTGGAACAGGGCTTAACAGTATTTTATACATGATTGGCTTTCCCAGGCTATTATCTTTGTTTTTTTTTAAATATCTTCACTGCTAAGCAATGAGGCATGGTGTGCAAACCTGCAGCACTGGTGTAAACACTGCTCAGCAGTCTGAATACACCCCCATACACAGGCACAATCAGATCAGCATAGCTTGAAACACATGCCCCACAGCTAAACAAAGCTTAGCAGCACTAGACACACTCCCCCTGCTTTGTGTCCAGGTAAACGGGTGTTGCTCACCTCCAATCTGCTTAAACATGATGTCAGCTACTTCTGTGGACACCAGCACGGCTCAGGGGTTACACCAGCTTTATCTCCAGACACAGTAGGCCATTTTTGCTATTCAGTAACCCTAGCTCATTAGCATACCGATCCATGCACAAAACCTGGATACTTCACTATTCCAGGGCCTGCCTCATTAGCAAGCGCTGAAATCTACCATTGTACATAACCGCTTGTGGGGCCCTATAATGCATTATTCTCACATGTCTTGTTTTTGGATTTTACAATTTTTTTTTTTTATTTTTGCATAACGTGATATGGCTATTAAAAATATTTGTTATTATTTTGCATTATTTTTTGCACATACAGGCCATAGGTTTGAACATATCTGTCCCTAATATGCAATCCCTGATGTTCTAAATGGGCTTTTACAGCCCCTGTTCTATTTTTGCTTTCTTGTAAACAGTAATTTTCCATGTACACTTCGGACACCTACACGGGGTCTGCATGACTATCTATCTGCTTGCCGGATCACTCCAGCAACCTCATTTGACCTCATCTGCATAAAATTCACCTCCTTATGAGGTGATTTGCATTCCGCAGACACTTCTGTGTCCACACACCCGTGCAAGATCCCCTGCTCTGTTTACTGGATCGCACTGCTGCTGGTTTCTATGTTGGGGCTGTGTCACTCTGCCTACATGGATGTAGGGTTTATATATATATATATATATATATATATATATATATATATATATATATATATATATATATACATACACACACACACACTTTCAGTGGAAGCCTGAGAAAAAAGCTCCTGAGAGTTAGATAACATCAAAGAAAACATCAGTATACATGCAGTTAAAAAAGCACACCATACACACATGCACACACACACACACACACACACACACACACATATATATATATATATATATATATATCTATATATGGTTTACATTTACATGTACTTAATGCACATGTGTGAAACACAAATGTCCGACAGGACTTTTTCCAAGTTTTCGGAAGGCCAAAAACAAAATGCAACAAATGTGCAATGAGCTAATGCACAGTAACTTTCGCTCTTTGCAGATTCGGCATTTTTGGTGTGAGGTGCACTATAGTGGGTTTCAGGAAATGGACCCTTTCCCCACTATAGTGCGACCTCGGAGTTAGAATAATAAAGTAGGGGGGCACAGCCCCCCACATGGGGGTGCAGGGGGGCACAACCCCCTGCATTACGTTTTGTCTTTGAACTGAAGTTCGAAAATCAGCAAATCTGGTTTTCGATTTGCTGATTTTAGAACTTCGGTGCATATTGGACTGGCGATTTTTGTCATTCTGGTTCCCTTTAAGGGCTGTTCGGAAGGTTGATTTTCAACCTTTCAAAGGTAAACCATATGTATATGTATATATGGGTCTACTTCATTTCACTGAAAGCTCATTTCACTGAAACTCAGTTGCCTACGCACAATTCACTGAAAGCTCATTTGACTGAAACTCATTTCGTTAAAAGTTATATATGGCCTTATCCCCACTGTAGTCTGATCCTGGATTTAGTATATAAAGTAAGGGGTGTGGGGGGGCACAGCCCCCTACATTGGGGTGCATGGAGGACGTAGCCCCCCCACCCATTTTAAATGTTTAAAGCCATAGATATGGATACTTACAAGTCCAATGAATAACTCTTTTCAGAATATATATATATATTTATTTATTTTATTTTTATTTTACATTTGTTAACCGGGGGTGTCTGACTGAGCCGAAAAGGCCCTTTTTCAGCAGAGGCCCAGGGAGAAAAGCTCCACAAAGAAAAATTACAGACACGTTTAGTAATTTAGACATGATCAGTATACACACAAATTACAGGAGACATGTTTTTACAGTGGTATGCGACACATAAACAGTTACAGTGGAGAGAACAAACAAAAAAAATATTAATTTTAAAAATAAAGGTAATTAATAGATTTGTGGTGTACAGCTGAAATTTGGAACATAAGTAGAATACATACATAGTACACAGGTACAGTACATACATTGTAGATTAGTCAGTGTTTGTGAGTAAGATTGAAAACTATTATCAAGTGCTCTAGATTTTGTATGTATGTGTTATCTGCTTTCACTAGCCTGGGGAGCAATCATGGCACTGCCAACTTTCCTTGAGATGTTGCCTGATGAGGTCTTTAAAGGAGGCTTTGGATGATGTGTTTTGAATGCTTGTATGGACAGAGTTCCATTTTTTAGCCTCTGAACTACTATATAGTGCATCTCCAAAGCTATAGTAGCTGTTGGTGACTTCTATTAGTAGTTTGCTTGATGATCTAAGAGGCCTTTTGGCTGAGTGATGTTGTACTAGGTTTTTGAGGGCAGGACACTTATTGGGGAGGTAATAGATAGAATGTCAGAGGCAGAGCTGATTATAGGTTAGGAGGTTGGGCAGTTCAAGCCAGTGGGGCTGTCTCAAAGCAGTACAGTGATGAGTTCTATATGAGCAATTTGCAGCAAAGCAGGCAATTCTGTTATAGCAGGCTTCCATTTTGCTTAGTTCAGTTTTGTTGAGATTAGTCAGAATGGGAGATGCATAGAGTAGGGTGGATAGAAGTTGGGAGCGAGCAATGGCTGATCTTGTGTTGTTGGTAAGAAATGGTTTGATACGGTAGAGCGGCCCCAGTTTGGCATGTACTTTTTTAATAGCTAAGTTGAGATGACTATCAAATTTTAGGTGGGAGTCTATGGTTATTCCCAATAGCTTAGCCTGTGCCACTGGAGCAATTGGAGTAGCATTAGTGGAGTAGATAGTGAATTGACTGTTAGTGTTTTTGTTAGAACTGGTTACAATCATAAGCTGAGTTTTCTTTGGATTGAGGATAAGTTGGGCTTTGGTAAGGTAGTTTTCAACGTCAGAGAATGCTAGTTGAGTTGTTTGCAGGAGGGTGGGAATGTTTTGTGCAGCACAGATTAAGGTAGTGTCATCTGCATACTGAATTATAGATGCATGCTGTATGGAGGTATGGAGGTCATTTGTGAAGACTGTGAATAGTAGTGGTCCTAAGATAGAACCCTGTGGGACTCCTATAGTTATGGGCAGCTGAGGAGAGAATTTTCCCATTTCACAGCTTGGTACCTGTCAGTTAAGTTGCTTTGGAACCAGGTAAGAGTGAAATTTGATAGATGATATTGGTTTAGTTTGTTTAGCAGGATTTGGTGTGAGACTGTGTCAAATGCTTTGGACATATCCAAAAAAAGAGTTGACACTTGTAGGCCTTCATTTTTGAGATGGTTTACTGTGTCTGTGAAGCAGAGGAGGGCTTTAGTAGTACTATGGGCAGGTCTGAAACCATGCTGAGTAGGTGACATGATGTTGCTGTTTAGGAGATAATTTAGCATCTGGGTATGGATGCATTTTTCTAGGATTTTAGCCAGGGGGGAGAGTAAAGCAATGGGTCTGTAGTTATTAAGTTCAGTGGAGGTCCCGCCTTTATGTATGGGTGTAACATAGGATATTTTCCAGAGTTTGGGTACATAGTTTTCAACAATTGATCTGTTTATGAGAGTGGAGACTGGGATAGCAATAGCATCTGCTGTGAGTTTCAAGAAATAGCTGGGGAGTAGGTCGGCTGCTGTTGATGAGGTTTTTAGTTTGGAGAGCATACTTTTGATTGAAGTGGTGGAAACTGTTTTGAGGGTAAAGCTTGTATTAGTGTTATTTGTGTTGGGGGGGATATTGATGAAGGAACTGTCCTGTGCTACTAAGGATAAAATTGAGTTCATAAAGTGGGAGATGAATTGTGTTTCGATGGGAACTTTAGTGTCAGGGGTGGTTGGTTCGGGGATAGCCTTTTGGGTGGATTTTAGTAGCTGGTTTACATTTTTCCAAAATTTTTGCGGGTTCTGTTGGTATTTAGTTTGTAATGTTGTGTAGTAGGATTTTTTTGTCCAGCCTAATGCATTTTTTTGCACAGTTGCGCAGTTCTTGGTACTTAGTTAGGCTTTGTGTTTCTTTGTTTTTTTTATAGTAAAGCCAGGCAGTATCTCTGGACTTGAGGATTTGTTTGGTTTCTTTACTGAGCCAGGGGTTTGTAGAGGTTCTAACCTTGATTTTGCGCAATGGAGCAACAGTGTCTAGGTGTTGTAGAAATGATTTGTTGAAATATGCTACAGCCTGGTCAAGTGGGAGGGTTTTTAGGGGGGTCCAGTCACAGTTACAGAGTAAAGTGTTGAGGACCTGAGGAGAGAATTTTTTTGTATTTCTAGTGGATATATAGTTAGTGGTTTTGCATATGCTTGTTCTAATACGTATAAAGTATATTATGTTGTGGTCACTTAAGGTGTCTGGAAGACTGCCTGTGTGAGGGTACAATGTGGGGTTGTTAGTTAGGACCCAGTCAAGGATGGATTCCCTTTTAGATTTTTTATCACATCTAGTTGGAATCTGAACTAGCTGCAGGTAGCCATGGAGATTTATTAGATTACTTGGTGGTTCTGATATACAGGTGAACCAATCTAGGTTGAAGTCCCCCAGAATAAGGGTTTCTTGTGAGTATGTGGAAGAACACCAGGATAAGAAGTCTTCAAGGCTAGCAGGTGTATTACCAGGTGGAATATAGATCACAATTGTGGTGATGACCTTTTTAGGATGAAGTTGAAGTTGTGAGATAAGTATGTCCCAGTTATTGGGGGAAGGGTAGGAGTTTGGTAATTGACGGACAGTTAAGTTTGACTTGTACAGTAAGGCAGTTCCACCCCCTTTAGGAAGTGGTCTGTCTTGTCTAATGATATTGTAGCCAGTAGGGAGAACTTCTGAGTTAGCTATGTTTTTATTTAGCCAGGTTTCTGTTAAATCAACTATGTCTGGAGAGTAGTGTGCTATTCTGGCCTGGAGTTCAGGTATTTTATTTTTGATACTTCTAATAGTAATATTTAGCATTAAAATATGGTTGGTTTTGCTGCTGTTGTTGATTTGCCCAGGGATGAAGAAAGTGGGGATGTTATGTTCTGACATTTGTGTTGGAGCAGTTTCAGTTGGACAGGATGGATTTGGGCCTGGGTTGGGGTGGATATCCCCACTTATGGTGAGCCTGGAGTTAAAATGGTTATACAGATGCTTGAGTTTGGTGAGGAGTGTGAGAAAGTATTGTGTTTTTTTGGAGTAGGAATGAGAGCATATGTGTTTAGTCCTGAATTGGTCCGTTATGTAGTTCTTGAATAACTGTGGGCAGATATTATTATAATGTGCGGTGTCTGTATACGAGAGTGCATAATGCAGTGTTGTGCTACTAAGTTTAGGGATATTGCTAGACTGATAACTTGTGGTGTTGTAAAGAATTATGAGAAGACAGACTAGTCTTAGTTGCGTGATAGTCATGGTTATAAAGTTTAAGTTGTTTCTAGGTAGGGGGTCTGAACAGGAATTATAGGGTTGCACTATATGTGGATGGGGAAGTAATGTGGGTGATGTAAAAAATGCCTAGTGGGAATGAGAGTGATTGGGAGTATTTTGTGTGGAGCAAGTTAGTATGGTATAATGTGATATGACTTGAGGAGCTGTGATTGGTGGAGGTGATGTGAGGGTGAGTTGTAGGTGTGGCTGTGATTACTATAAATGTAGAGGTAGTGGGGGCGGGAGGTAATAGGGGGCAGGGGAGCGGAGAAAGCCCGAGCATTAGCGAGGGCGAACGGAGCGGGGCAGAGCCAACCAAGACAAAAGAAAAATTAAGTATTACTTTACAAATCTGAACACTTTTAAAACAAATTCCTGAGGTCTAATGGCTTACCGGCAAGCATAATGTCATTGCTGAGGAAAACTTGTGTCCTGGTGGGAGACTAGAAATTTAAAGATGACTCCATGCTCAGCAAGATTCTAATATAGACTTTGTATTGGGGGAGGGAGATAGCACAAGGGGTGTAAACCAAGTGGAATGCAAAGAAACCAGAAAGGCAATCAGTGGAAATCAGTGAAGGCCTCAGAGAGGGGGTAAGTAATAATTCAAACTACCTGTAAAGTGAAGGAGAGAAGAGACAGCAAAGTTTATTAAGGTTTGGAGTGTGTCTTCACATTGACTTGCTGATTAGTAACCAGTTTGTGCACAGATTAGAGTAGGGAGATACATGAACAATGAAGGGGAATGTATAGAGATGCAAATAAACAGGTGGGCCTCCAAGTGATACAAACTAAGGCAGAAAGCACTGAGAGGGCTGCTTGATGGTTAATTTAGTCACAGGGATGTGAAGTAAATGTATACTGTCTATTGGATAGTTAGGATTACTGTACTAGTGGATGGTGGACTCAAAGCTACAACAGTCAGTTTTATTAGCAAGCTGAGAACTACTAAGAAATACTGCTAATGTAATAGCTTCACTCTCATAAAACATACAAGTAGAATGCCTGGGTGGACTGACCCTGCTCTTGAGGCTCAAAATGTATATCCTTGTTTAGTTTGCAGTACTGATTCCTTCTTATACTGTATGGGTGGAGTGGTAGCCGCAGACTGCAGATTTGCTTGAGTGTGTTCCTGCTCTTGAGGCTCAAAATGTATACCCTTGTTTAGTTTGCAGTAATGATTCCTTCTTATACTGTATGGGTGAAGTGGTAGCCGCAGACTGCAGATTTGCTTGTGTGTGCTCGGCAAGCAGAATGTAATTGCTGAGGAGCACTTGTGTCCTGGTGGGAGACTAGAAATTTAAAGATATGTATGTGTGTGTGTGTATGTGTATATATATATATATATATATATATATATATATATATATATATATATAGGATTCAAATTAACGCACTTTATTAGAACAAGCGTTTTCGCCTCTGCTCATACAGAAGCTTCATCAGAATACAGGAAAAAAGCGCCAAGAATTCCCAAGTTTTAAAGCCCATACTAGGCAACATGATGTCACTTCCTTGGAAACCTACAACTTAGCTTAATAAAATAAAAATATAAAATGCAAGTTAACAAGTATATAAATTAAAAAGTATGAAAGCACAATCATGCCCATACAAAACCAGCATGTCTAACACAATTAAAAAGATTCACACAAGTGAATCGACCCTAAGGCAAGCCTCAACAAATAAAGAATAAAAAAGTGTAAAAAAAATGATGACAATAAGTCAGGTCTTAGAGTTACTAGCTTAATTATGAAAGGCACCAATGTACCCATTCCGAGAAACCTTCACTTTGAAAGGTGGGAGCAAATGTTCTTTAACAAGCACCAAAATGTTGAAACTAAAAAGTGTGTTTTAATGCCATAATTTATTTTATTCAGTTTTATTTTATTTTACCGTTAACCCAGTATCCTATCTCAGGTAACTTTTATACTTTAAGATAGAAGAAATATTACAGCACTCATTCATCCCAGGTTCAGAGAAGGCGTCCAATGAGATTTGCCACTCCTGCTCCCTTGTTTCTAAAAGAAGGGACTGGGGGCCACCTCTGATCCCCATTATGACATGGTCAATCCCCATAAAATGAAAACTGTGCCCGGTGTGGCTCAAAATGTGTTTCGATAATGCATTATCACATCTCTTATTTTTTATTGCATAACTATGCTGATAAATGCGGTCCCATAACCTACGGTCCATCTTCCCTGTATAGAACACAGGGCAACAATCACAGAAAGCAGCGTAAACCACAGATTTTGTGTTGCAGTTAATCTTATGGTTGATAGTGTATTTCTTAACACTGATAGTAAATGAACACCCTGTTTTTAAGAGTTTACACCAATTGCAAGCACCACAAATTGATGTACCATTTTGTCTAGTAAAGGAGTTAGCCAACCTGCTCCTCTGAAGTAGATCTTTTAAGTTACAGCCCCTCCTAAATACAATAGCAGGGTGTATGCCCAATGTGTTTAGTAATGTTACATTATTCTGGATGAAATACCAATTCTTTCTAATAATAGAACACATATCCCCCGCAAATCTGTTGTATGTTATGACTAAACTTGTCTTGAAATCAGTTCTGTCAGAAAGGTCATCAGTCAAAGTGACAGCAGCAGAAATAGTGTTGGGGCTAAGGCCTGGCATAGCCTCAATTAGTTGGACAGTGTCCTGTTCATTGCATTGAAGTAAAGGTTGGTAAAAGCCATTGTCCCTCTTAAAAGAAACCTCGTCAACTAGACTGTCAAACAGGTCTTCAGGGTACCCCCTGTTAATAAACATAGCTTTCAAGGTAATACATTCTTGTTTGAAAGCTTGACCCGTGCTACACATATGGACTGCTCTGACCAGTTGCCCCTTGACAATTGATTTCTTTTGCTTCAGTGGGTGGTTACTGGAAAAATGCAAGAAAGAGTTACAATAAGTTGGTTTCCTAAAAATGCATGACTGAAACTGGTTATTGCTCAGGTCTTTTACCAACTTCACATTGAGATAATCAATTTCACTTATTGAGAAATGGTGGGTGAATTTTAAGAATGAAGTAGTCTCGTTCATGTAGTTAATTAGGTCCACTACAACCTCTTCACCCCCTTGAACTCGAATAAACACGTCATCTAAAAAGCGTGTGTAAAATTTTATGATGTTTTTAAACCTGGGGTTATTTAAGAGGAATGTTTTCTCCCAGTAAGCGACAAACAAGTTCGCCACACTTCCCCCACAAGGGGAGCCCATGGCAATCCCTCGTTTCTGGAGGTAGTAGCGGTTGTCGAAGATGAAAAAATTAGAAGACAGGATAATGTCCAATAAGTGAGTTACGACAGCTATATCATCCCTAGGGGCGTCAAAACTCCTCAACATCAACTCGACCCATTCAACCGCTTCTTGATGTGGTATAGAGGTGTAAAGGTCAACCACATCGATGGTTATGAAGTTAAGTGACAGGTCGAATTGAATCTCATTAATTGAATTCAAAAAAGACCAAGAGTCCTTACAAATTTCAGGAATTAACCACAGATATTTAGAGATGATGCTGTCGATAACTCTAGCACAAGGGTGGGTAATGGAACATCTCCCATCCACTAGTGCTCGCATCGGTGGATTTGCCAAATTTTTGTGGATTTTAGGGATCCCAAACATGACTGGTACTCTAGGAAATGAGATGTTAATAAAGTTGTAGGTATCAGTATCAATCTTGCCTTCAATAAACAAATCCCTAAAGTACCCTTTAATCCTGTTATGGCATCCTACCATCTCGTTCAAGGAAGAGCTTTCATAAGCAGGGGAGTTCAACACAGACAACATCCTATTAGTGTAGTCAGCTTTGTCGAAGATGACTAAGCCCCCCCCTTTATCAGGTTTTATAACCCTCACTGAAAGACCACATAAGTTATTTAAAGCCATCCTTTGGTCAAAGGAGATATTGCTCCAGTTGTCAAACCATTTAATAGAATCGAAAAGCTGTCTAAAGTCAAGTTCACAGACACTCTCAAAGATGTGCAAGTTAGGGTGCAAGGGGGGGTTAAAGGTACTCAACAATTTCAGTGTAGAACCTTCCCTGTGTGCTTCATTATTGAAAAAAACCTTAAGGTTTAATCTACGCACAAAACATTTTAAGTCTATCAATGTTTTAGAAAGACTCAGCCTCTGATCTGGAACAAAAGAGAAACCGTTAGCCAAAAGTTCAATCAAGTCACTGTCTATAGTGATGTTTGAAAAGTTGTAGACTTTGATGTCCCCTTTGGTATTGGCCAAGATAGCAGGCTGGCCATGGTCAAGTGAAGTAGAACCGTCATATCCGTTTACTACTTCTGTTTGTTCCTGTTCTTGTAGTATTGTTGGCGGTTGTTCTTGCCCCCTAAAAAAGGCTTCTGTTGAGCCCTGTAATTAGGGATACCATTGTTGTTTTGATAGTTAGCTTTAATTCTACTGCTCCTCCTTAATTCCTGGGATGAAGTCCCCTCCCCCCCATCATCTAGGAAATCGCCATTATCCGTAGGGTCATCTGAATTATCCTTAGAGACCAACACACCTCTATTGTTGTTCCCTTGATTCTGGTTGTCGCTACTATTTTTGTTTTTGAAAAGGTTAGGGTAGGCAAGACAATTTTGATAAGCCTGTCTATCCCTAAACAGTTTTTTTGTTGTTTTGTTTTGTTTTTCACCAGTTCCTCTTGTTTAATAATTCAATTTTATATATATATATATATATATATATATATATATATATATATATATATGGTACGTATCACTACACCTAAAAATCATTTCTCCTAAACTCATTTCACCGAAATCAAATCACCTAAAGTTCATTTCAACTAAAACTCATTTCACTGACAAGCAGTACAATAAGGCAAGTCAAAGGTATATATCCTTTTCCCCACTGTAGTGCAATCCTGGTGTTAGTATATATTTTAAGGGGGAGTGCGGGGGGCATAGCCCCCCATTTATTTTGGTTTTATGTTGTCTGGTTTTGTTTTACATTATTTGGTAAAAGACAACTAGGTGGGGGACCATGCACCCCACACCCCCCTTAATATATATACTAACAGCAGGATTGCACTACAGTGGGGAAAAGGACATATACCTTTTAATTGCATTAGAGTACTACTTGTCAGTGAAATGAGTTTTAGGTGAAATGAACTTTAGGTGATTTGGTCTTGGTGAAATGAGTTTTAGGTGAAGTGATACGTACCCTTTTATATATATATATATATATATATATATATAGATATATGAATGTATATATATATATATATATATATATATATATATATATATATATAGTTCCCCTTTATAATCTCGAAATACTGAAATCTTGAATTTCAGTATCTTGAGACCATAAAGGCGAATTTCTAAAATAGCGAAAGTGCATAATCGCAAATTCGAATATCTCGAATTCGCAGTTATGGCTTTATGCTACATGAGGTGCGGTGGTTTGTGTAGATGATGTCCGGTGTTGTGTGTGGATTTAGGTGAGATTTAAGGTATATGAGTGTTTTGTAAGGGTTTTGGGTGGGAGTTTGGAGATATGTGAGTGTATTTGTATGTTGTACATGTGGGTTAGGTTAGGGAGGTGAAAGTATGAGTGTGTAAGTGTTGGATGCATTGGTGTTTGCATATGTGTGTGTGTGTGTGTGTGTGTGTGTGTGTGTGTGTGTGTGTCAGAGATGGTAGAATGTCTGGGTGTGAGTTTGCTGTCTTTTCCTGTTTGTGCGATCTCTGAGTTACTATATATAAGTAGGGGGGTTGGGGGGGTTTGCCCCCCTGCTTATATGTAGTTTAGGTGTGTTGATGTGTGTTATTGTGTTTGTGTATGTTTCGTTGTTTGATTTGTTGTAGTGTGGATAGGATAGTGTATGTGTTGTGTGGTGTATGGTGTGTTAATGTAAATTTGAGATTTCAGAATTTCGAGATTATAAAGGGGAACCATATATATGTGTATACATATATATATATATATATATATATATATATATATATATATATATATATAAAAAATGATGTACAATTTGAGAGTGGAATATCTAGGATACAATGAAGCATGAGGTGACATCAATGATGTTAGAAGTAAAACGACAATTAAATATGACCATCAGTATATACAAAAGTATAGTCTACTATGCTAGGAAATAAGAACAATTATCAATAAGAGAGGTTTTGCATCAACAGCATTTTCTGAACTATAAGAATTATGAAACTGCAATATCTGACATTACTGACTGACTAAAATTCTCTGTGATTTATGAGGGATCAAAAATTTTATGAAGGCACAGCAAAAATATAAGGCAAAATTAGGGACAGTTGAGAAGTATGCGAGATGCTATTTGAAATACTAATTCTAAACACAACAGAAAGGTACAAATTCCCCTGGTAAAACACGTCAATTTTTAAAGGCTTATAACAAGATGTGTGTTTCTACACTGTTTTCTGTGCAAAGCAATTACATTTTCTAAACAACGCAGACTGCAGACAAGTCTAAATTTATGCCCATGCAAGAAAAGGGCATATGCATCAATGTCTGGCTAATAAGTCTTGAAAAGGCAACGCAATTGGTGTTCCCAAAGTGACTGGCATTTCATATTTCCCTATGAATATATAATCTCAATACATGTAAATGTTTTACAATGAACGGCGGAGTTCCATTAACATACAACCTTTCATTCTGTTAAGAGCACTTTCCCCAATATACATGCATGTAAAATGCCAGCTTACATCTTTAAACAGCCTTGCATGCCACTTTTCTGCTGATCCTCATCTGGCCTGTATAGTTTAGATTTTTATCTCCAGGACAAATTAATGATCTACTTATGTAGTAATTTTGTTTGGCCTCTGCACCGCATCTGACAAAACTATGCATGACGACAGAATAAAATGGTGTAATAATCCCAGGAGTCCAAAGTCTTTTCATCAGACTATACACAAAAGAAATATAGATTTACATCTGTACTCATATAAATCAGTAATAATTTCCACTTGCTCCTTCCTCAGCTCTGGCACAGCTGTGCAGCCACTGGATGAATGAACCAGTCATAGTAATTCTAATAACATAATGTCTGGCTTTTCAGACTATGTGTTTAAAAAAAAAAGTCAGATTTACAGTCTCATGTTACCCACTGGTAATCAGCTTCTGCCTCAGCTTTGGCTTGCATCAGTAGCTAACCATTAAATGGGTCTGCCATTATTTATGGTGTATGTAAAAGAAGTCTCAGACCTCAAGTAGACTGGATGGGGTTGGAGGGTGAGACGTAAGAATGAAGGCGAGATGAACAACTCACATGAAACGTTATAGTGAGTACATAACTTCTTTATGTGAAGTTGTTCTATCTCGCCATTCATTCTTACTGATGGGTAGCATCCCAGGCACCATCTTTCTCAGGTGCCTCACGGGAGAATGTTCTTCAGAACAGTGGAACCAAATGAAGCCCTGTCCCTGGAGGCCTTGTTTACTTTGTAATGAGTGATGAAGGTATGAGGCCTTGACCAGGTAGCTGCTGCACAAATAGTATCTAATGGTAACTTAGCAGAGAAGGCATACAAGGTAGATACAGCTCTAGTAAAGTGGGCCTTTTATTTTTGTTGTAATGGAGCATTCACTGAACTGTAAGTGAAAGAAATACAACGTGATAACCATCTTGACAAGGTGACTTTTGTCACTGGAGCACCATTTTTGATTCTGAAAAAGAGACAAAGAGCTGTTCTGTTTTCCTGAATTGTTTGGTCCTGTCTAAATAAAATCAGAGATGCCTATGAACATCAAGTTTGTGCAGCATGTGTTCCATCTTATTTGTGTATTTAGGGAAGGAAAGGGCCAGTTCAATAGATTGGTTGATATTTATCTCTGAACAAACTTTTGGTAAAAATGATAGATTAGTTCTGAGTGAGACTCTGTCATTATGGAAAATCAGATAAAGAGATTTGATGGTCAAGGCCTATAACTCAGAAATCCTCTGGGCAGAAGTGATAGCTATTAAAAATATGGTCTTCCATGAGAGAAATTTCAAATCACAGGATGAGACTGGTTCGAAAGGAGGTAATATAATTTGGGAAAGAACAAAATTTAGATTCCATGGCATGGCTGGAGTTTTGATGGGTGGTCTCAAATGAATAGTACCCTTGAGAAAGGCTTTAGAGAGTCGATGTGACGTGACATTAGAACCTTGGATACCAAGATGAAAATTTGAGATTGCTGCTAATTGAACTCTAATGGTAGCTGCATTGGCTCCTTCACTGAAAAGTTTAGTCAGAAACTCCAGAATAGATGAAATTGAAGCTAGTTGTGGATCAATATCATTCTGAGATGCCCATATAGAAAATCTCTTCCATTTGGTAAGATATAATTTTCTGGTAGATGACGTATGAGAGGATGTTAAAATATGTTGAGCCTCGGCTGAGAGAATGTAAATCCTGGCTATGTTTGGAATTGGAATAGCCAAGCTGTCAGTTTGAGGGAGTGAAGAGAAGGATGAAGAGCCCCCGACGAATGGGTCAGAAGAACCAGAATGGGGTCTAGGATCCAAGGTTCTTCCAATAGATGAGGCTGAAGGAAGGCAAACCAAATTTGATGAGGCCAGTAAGGGGCTATTAAGATTATGGTCCTTCCCAGAGTCTTTGCTTTCTGTAATACTTTGGGTATTAGAGGGAAAGGGGGAAAAGCATAAAGGAGACCCAGGGCCAACTGTGCACCAGTGCATCCCTTGGAGAATCCTCCGGCGGGGGGATTAGGGTGAAGTAGCTGCTGCATTTCGCGTTTGTTGGGGTTGCAAAGAGATCGCAGCAAGGCTGGCCTCATTGAAAAATCCTTTCTGCTACTTGTTTCTTTATGGACCACTCATAAGGCAAAAGAATTGCCCTTCTTAACTTGTCTGCTATCACACTGGATTTCCCCGGGATTTGCGTTGCTATCAGAAAGCACTAGGTGGAAGTTGCCCACTGCCATACTCTCAGAGCCTCTCAACACAGGGGATAAGATTTGCTTCCTCCTTGTTTGTTTATGTACCGTCTGAATCGCAATTGTTCCCAGAGGGCAGAGTCTTGAAAGGACTGCAACACTAGGAGTACCGCTCTCATCTCCAGGACATTTATATGCAGATGAGCCTCGTGCTTCTTCCACGTGTCGTGGGCTGTTCTTCCCTGATAATCCCCCCCCCACCCTATCAAGGAAGCGTCCGTGGTCATCGTGGCTATAGG
Organism: Protopterus annectens; assembly: GCF_019279795.1. NCBI lineage: Eukaryota > Metazoa > Chordata > Ceratodontiformes > Protopteridae > Protopterus > Protopterus annectens. The sequence continues at coordinate 261,345,780 of NC_056745.1, read as the reverse complement.
AGTGGGTAGAACAAACGGACAGCCTAGTGTTACTTGTTGGGATGTCATCCATCACTGAAGGTCCTTCTTGCATGTATTCGTTATTATGATTTGGTGTGACATTGGAAGTTCCTGAAAGGACCATTGAGAGAACAGGAGACACTGTAGTACTTGCATGTGCATCCGAACCAGAGGAATGCCTACGATCACTGCTGCCATTGTTCCTAGCAATTTGAGTACCATTGAGACTGGGGCTTTTGTCTTTGGGAGCAGGTCTACGATTTGTTTTTCATAAAAGACAAACTCTTTCTGGAGGAAGGCTTAAGGTCATTGTGACTATATTTAGTTCTGCTCCAACAAAAATGGTCTGTTGTGATGGTGACAAGGCAGATTTTTCTGAGTTTATGGTAATCCCCAATTTATTGTAGAGATTTAAAGTCGTGTCCCTTGCATGTATAAGTTGATGCCTGGTGCTGGTAGTGAGGAGCTAGTCATCTGGGTATGGAAAAACCTGGAATCCCAAACATCTCAGGAGAGCCGAGACTACTGCCATGCATTTGGTGAAGACTCTGGGGGCTGTAGTCAGACCAAAGGGCAGAGTGCGAAATTGATAATGACTGGCTCCCAACTGGAAGCGTAGATGATCCTTGGATGGCCTGTCCATTTTTATGTGGTAATACGCATCCTGGAGACCTATCAAGCACATCCAATTGTCTTTCCCCAGAAAGGGGAGTATTGACTGTAGTGTGACCATCTGGAACTTTGTCTTTTTTACTAACTTGTTTAGTCTTCTGAGGTCTAGAATAGGTCTCCAGTCCCCTGTTTTCTTTGAAACTAAAAAGAACCTCGAGTAAGTTCCCGATCCTCTTTGGTCTGCTGGGACTGGTTGGATGACTCTTTTTTTACAGCAACCTTTGGACCTCTATGGCTGCTTGTTCCCTGTAACTGGGTGGAATGTCTGGGATTTTTTTCACAAGAGGGGGTGCTATGGCAAAGAGAATTGAGTATCCTCTGGATATGATACTTTGTACCCAGCTGTCTTTTGTTATTTTTAGCCAGGCATCTGGGTACCAAGAAAGGCTTCCCCCAACTGCCTCCAGAGATGGACAATCGGACAGCGTCTTCCATTACTTCCCCCTCCACTGCCTCTAGAGGGGGCTCACCACGAGCGTCCTGGAAAGATCCTTGGGATTTACAGAACCACATCTTTCCACCCCCCTCTCTTTGGGGTAGGGTCTAATCGGGGTAGAAAAACGTACTCTGACAGCAGACAAGGTCCTTCCATCTTTCTCACTTCTGGTAAGTGTTTCCTTCACTTTTGGTCCAAAAAGGGACAAGCCATCAAAAGGGATGTTAAAGGAAGACTTAAAGGGTTCTGCAAAGGAACATAAGTGCATCCAGGAATGTCTCCTAAGGGCAATTCCTGTACCCGCTGCTCTGCTCGGTCCATCAGCTACATGTGACACCAGATGCATGGAAGAGTTCACAATGAAATTAAGAGTAGAGAGCTGGGAAGTTACCTTGTCAGAATCCCCCGCAGCTACTGAACCTTGCAGGGTATCTCCTAGTTACTTCAGGAGATCCCTTTGTATCCTAGTGAAATGTGTGAGATTGATCAGTGATCAAAGGACAAAAGCCGCTGAACTAAACATCCACTTCCCATACCGGTCCATGATTCTGGACTCTCTATTAGGAGGATGAACAGACGTAGAGGTTTTTGATAATTCCTTTTTGTGGCCGCTGTCACCATGGGCACTTCTTTAGTTAGAAAGGTTTTGTCTTGAGGGAAAGTTATAAATTTATCAGGCCTCCTGGGAACAGGCTCCGTGGTATCCGGGAAGTCCCACGCCCTCTGGGAGAGTAACTCAATCAACTCATCGAAGGGTGGAGACACCCAAAAGGTGGAGGGTTGTCACTCAAAAGCCTTCAGGAAGACTGACATCATCAGTAGGGTTAAGAGATTTCCAGCCTCTCCTCTGTTTAAGAATTTCTAAGATATCTGCGAATGAGATATCCTCTGAGGGGGACCGTGAGGAGCCTTCTGACTCATTGAAGTCAGTATCCAAAGTGACGGATTCCTGTGGGAAGTCCAGATGCATCCTCTTGCAAATTCTCTTCCTGGGAACCTCTTCAGTGGGAGCTTCTGGAGAGATCTCGGAAGAGCATGGCTCGCCCAATGGGGCTTCATGAGGCTCAGAGTCTCTACGCTTTAATGGAGCATGTGTTGTAGAGGTAGACACTGGTGCTTTAAGGGAGGGAGCTGCTGATACTGATGGAGTGGTTGTCGGCATGGATAATACCCTCCTCATGGCCTCGAAGGCCCCTCCGTCCCGACGCGAGGAATCCCATGGATCTGAGGATTCAAGGGACTCTCCTAGCACAAGAACAGAGGGCTCCGAGCCCGAGATCAGAGCCAAGCTCACTTGAGCTGAGGCCCCAAGAGGCAAAGTAAAAACCAACAAGTTGGTTTGACTATCCTCCATGGACCCAACCGGTGAGTGCCGGCTCTGAGATCCTTCGGTCGGCACCGAAGATATCAGGGCAGTCGGGGCTGACAAACCTAAGGTAGGTCTTGGCCCTGAGGGCTCCATGATCATCAGTTCCGAGTTCTCTGGCTCCAAAACTTTGAGGTAGATCAGAGGAGGAACAGAAGATGGTGGGGGAACTTGCGTCGGCTCCAAAGTTCCAGGGGTCGGTGCCAATAAAATTTTTGCAGTTGCCGATATCTGCAAAAGCCTCTTTACCACACGGATCACATCCAAATCAGAAAGTTTACTTGAGGCCTGAGAAGAATGTGTGGATGAAGCCACCGACTGTAAGATGGGGAATTTCAATGTAGGAGATACCTGCTCCAATGTCGGGGACTGGCTCCTAACCAAAACAATAGTCGGCTCCGTTGGCTGTGGAACTGATGTTGAAGCTTTACTTGATCCAGTTTTTCGAGTCAATGGACTTTTTCTTGGCACCGAAGGTGTCTTTAACTGTTTGTCAGACTTATCCAGTGCCTCTTGGAAAGAGGATTTCAAAAGACCTCTATCCATAAGTTTCGTCTTTCTCTCATGCAACACTCTAGCACTAAAAGAGTGGCATATTGAATAGCTTTCTTGTAGGTGCACCTCACCTAAACAATAGACACCGTCAGTATGTCCATCAGTGAGGGACATCTTTTGCCCACATCTTGGGCATTTTTTAAACCCACACTTGGATTTCTCTTTCTCCTGATGAGACATTCTATCAGTAACCAACAGAGAAAAACTTCTATATGTGTAAGAAACACTCAGAAATATATACAGTCTCAAAGCTATACCAACACTAACTCTTAATAATGCAAGATTTCTAAGCAGTATTAATATCCTAGGCTAAGTAATGTAAAATATCTAATTATCTAAATATAGACTATATATCTATATCAACACCACACTAACTTTTAATATCTAATTATCTAAATATCAAAATACTTGCCCTGTAAATAAAAGGGCTCTAACTCAGAACACACAACTATAAAGAATATGAGATAGGGAGAGTCTAAAGGCCTAAAAAAAGGCGGCCACTTATAACTACTTATTTAAACCATCTAAATATCTGTCTATCTAAATATCTAAATATCTAAACAAGTTTTAAGAGATAAAAAACAATAATTTTCAATGGCTAGAGCTGGTGAACGTCCGATCAAGTTGCAACAGCAAATGAGATCTGGGGGAAGATCAAGGTGCATCATGGAATAGGGAGTTGGCCTCGAGCTGGTTGAAGACTTCAAGCTTTTGCAGTAGGCCGAGTTGGAGTTGAGGGTCGGCTCCAAACCTATCAGAAAGAATGAACGGCGAGATAGAACAACTTCACATTATCATGTTTCTCTCAGTCTTAGCATACTGGTGTAGATCATTGCTAACTGAAGTCAACAGGTAGCATAGACAAATCCTTATTTATAATCTTAATGAGTACTAACATGGATAAAATAAGTACTGAATCCTTGGATAAGTGCTTTTTCATAATTGCTCAAACCACGAGTCATGTAATGCATTTCCTTTCCCTACAGTACCAGACATTTATTTCATAGATCACACTCCTAACAGCCATATGGTCTATCTAACTGCATACCCTCTATTTTATTTACTTGGTATATGTTTTTTATGTATTGATCTATACATTATTTCATAGTCATATTTTTTTATACTTTGTCACTACAGACATCTTGGTTAGTTTTTTCATAATTTGTATTGCCATAAAGAAGGATTTTCTAAGACAGGAGTGTTTCATTTTTATCAGATTTTTGAGATATTCATATCCAGTAGGAGTAGTAATGGGGAATTAGACTAATTTTTTTTTTACTATATTAAGTAAGGTTTTTATGTTTATTTATTATGTGAGACATCTTTTTTTAACTGTTATCACTGGCATTTCGTGGGTTAAGGAATCAGGTCAATAGACATCACTGGGGTGGGGTTTCAAGTCTGGCTATCAACACAACTACAAGTAGTCCACTCTGTGTTCACATATGTTCTCTGGTGGTGCATCAGTTTCCTTCCACACCCCAAAGACATGCAGTAGAGACTCTAAATGGTCCACTGGTGTGTGTGTGTGTGTGTGTGTGTGTGTGTGTGTGTGTGTGTGTGTGTGTGTGTGTGTGTGTGTGTCTATGCGATAGTTTCCCTTTTTGTTTGTAAACTCTGTAAGTAGCAATGTTTGCCCATGGGGTCACTCTAGGGGTTGGCTAACTTATAAGAGAGAAAGAGACAGAGCATGTGTTAAAGATCATGATCATGTTTGATGGTTTGAAAATGGGCAGATGTATGCGGCACAGTTTGTCAGACTGCAGGATGTCTTCAGAAGACAAAAAGAACAGGAATGTTATACAAACATGCAGACAAGATGGATGCTGGAAATTTCAGGTTGGTGCAGTTTAAGTATATAGCATATATGCTTTGTTTCAATTAATGTTCTGATCTGGCTGGCATGGAGTACATTTGTTAGTGAAAGCAAGGGGGTAAGAATGCTTATATGCATTCACTGTATGTCTGTATGTTTATTTACTTTAATTTTATTCCTACTTTATATGGGCTGTGATTTCTTTGCTTACATTTTTTGGTCTTCAGTTGTTTTGTTTTTATTCAGAAAATAATGTTTGTACATTTACCAATAAGAAAATGAGGCACTTAGTAATTAAGTAAATATAATACATAAAATAATGGATCTACTTCAGAAGCTTGAAGTTTCAAAACTTCGAATTTCAAACAGCAGACACCATAACACTGAAGTTTTTAAACTTTGAAAACTTAATAAAAAAATTAAAAAAGCATTTTTTTATGTTTTTGCATGAAGCAAGTCCCCATTCATCCATAACCCCCTGCTAATTAGATATACCAATTCCAAGATAGCACTACAGTGAGGAGAACTGTAAATATCCTGTTCCACACTGTACAGCAATCTCCATTCAAAAATTTGAAGTTTCAAAACTTCAATTTTATGGTCTTGGCCTTTTGAAGTTCAAAGTTTTGAATTTTCGAGTTTCTGATGGGGATCCAAATTAACAAATAATTGCTTGCTACATGGCAGAGAGATTGAAGTTTTAACTGTAGTTGAACCCACACAAATTGATTAGTGGAATGGGTGATGGAGGTGTCTAGTCAGGGGGATGTCACTGAATGGCCAACATTGGCTCAGCCATTCTGCAGAGAGAGAAGTGACTCAGACTTGTCATTTGGGTGATACCTAGAGAAAGCAGTTGGAGGGGACATTAGGCTTTACTCCAGCAGGGAACAAAACTAGTGAGCACACATTGCTAGAGGCTTAGCACATACTCCTGGGAAACTAGTGAACACATATTGCTAGAGGGATAGCACATACACCTGGAAGTCATGTCTGGTACAACTCATGCATCCCAGAACATGCACCTATAACGTATCTCAAAGGGGTCCAGATGGAAGTGGTTAATCCACCTGAGAGACTAAATGGTGCTCTACAAACCATCTGAGTTGGGTAGGTCATACCCTGGAATGAACAGGCCAGTGGTTTCTTGTCCTGTGAGTATGTTGGACTTTTTCCTATCCAGCTTTGTCTGTGCTAGTGAGTGCCTCAGGGCATTGAATGAAAGAATGAGTTGCAGGGCTCCTGTCCTGTCTTGGAGCATACAGTGTATTAAGTAGTGGCCTGAGGAGCCTTCCCATGGCCTGGATCCTGTCCCTCATTGGAGAAACAAATAGATTAATTACATGCAGGTAGTGAAGCCCATGTGTCAATCAATGGGACGGGAAAAGAATAATAAATAGCGATATTTCACCTAAAGGGATTTTAGGGGAAGCCAGAATTAAAAGAATCAGTAGCACTGTGGCACTCACAAACACCATCCTCATTAAGAATAAGCTTTTCCATTGCAGTATATTACATCTTGGTCACATGACACAGGCTGGCTTATAGTTACAGTGATAAAAATGGCTGGTAGCTGCCGAAGATGAGCAAGGTAAAAACTAAACTTCATAGAACAACCAAAAACACCACCATGGACTGCAACGTTCTTTAATGACAACATACACATATAAAATGGGTAGAGCCCAAATGAATGAAATGAGATAAAATCCCCTGGTACTTCGTCAACGATTAGTGCTTTCAGAATTAACCTTCTTCAGATCATAGTGAATGAAATGGGGAAACTCCTAATAAAATCATTTGTGACCAATCAAGAGGCAGCATTGGGCCAACACCCTGTTCACAGATCAAATCAAGATTTGACCAATAAAATGTATATGCATGCATACACCTTCTGTTCTAGCCAATAGTAGGTCTCCTATTCTTCAGTATAGAGCGTAGTGGAACTACTACATTTAAACCTGGAGGCTTATCTGCTCTCAGGTTTATAATCCATTTAATTTCATTCCTTTCCATAGCATTGGCAATATCACCTTGTCTCATTCCAACATGAGTGCTTTCCAGGAGTTTAAAATAAAACCGGTGAGTGGAAAACTGCTTGATGTGAGTCGTAAGGCAGTTTTTAAGATCACAGTTCCAAATATCACGGAGATGCCTCATAACCCTGTTCTTAAAACATTGATCAGTTTTGCCCCCATAGTATGCGGGGCATTCTGAGCACGTAGCTAGATATACTACATGGGGAGTGTTGCAGTCTGCTTGACATGAAAAATGGTAGCAAATTTTACTGATAGGATGGGTAAATGTATTGCTAGTATCTATACTGTTGCAAGCTGAACATTTACCACAATGAAAAGTCCCTTTTTTACTGTCTTAAAGGGACTTTTTTCACACCATCTTTCAAACATAATAGACATTTTAAATTTATTTATTTATTTCCAGTTTGATTACCGGGGAAGTCCACTGGGCCAGAACGTGCCCATTTTCAGTGGAGGCCCGGGGAGAAAAGCTCCAAAAGCAATGCGAATACAATCTAAGTTACATAGTGTTGAAGGTAAAAAAATACATTTGTAATTACATTCATACAGTTAGTAAAAAGCAAATGCACACAGTATACCTCAAAAACATCATTAAGGAAGGTAGATAAAATAGATTTTCAGTAGTTTCCCTTCAGAGCAGCAAGTTTCAACTGTCTGTAATGAAGAGATCTGAGGTTACATGATATTTACAATATTTACATACAAGGAGTAGAGAGAGAGAGAATTACTTAAACTGAAAAGTAGCTTAAGTTTGATTTAGTAGCAATGGAAAAATAATATTTTTAGGGTAGTGTGCAGTGAAAGGATATAGAGGGTTCATAAGTTAGTTAATTAAATTTAAGTGGGATGAAAGCAGGATCACTTATGTTTAGAGGACAGGTAAGAGAAAAGTTAGGTTTTGAAGGATTCAGAGTTAGATGTTGTTCTAAGTGAAGGAGGGAGAGAGTTCCATTTCCTGCCAAGAGAGTAGGAGAGAAGGAGTTTGCCAGCAGGGCGATTGGGTTTGTGGATGGCAATTAAATTTTGGTGCTCAGATCTTAGAGATCTGTTTGGGATGTACGGAGGAAGGATGTTTGCTAGGGCTGGGCATTTATCAGGGTAGAATATTAATTTGTGAGCAGTGGTTAGTTGGAGATAGTCTAGGAAGTTAGGGAGTTCTAGCCAGTTCAGAGTTTGTAGGGAAAAGTAATGGTGAGTAGAGGTTTTAGATTTGGTTGCAAATTTAGAGATTTTATTATAGCAGATTTCGAGTTTAGAGGAGATGGAAGAAGACAGGTTAGTAAGGAGTGGGGCTCCATATAGTAGAGATGGTAGAAGATAGGTAATTGCTAAGGTATGCCTAGAGGAGTTGGAGAGAAAGTGGTTGTTCCTATAGAGCATACCTAGCTTTTGGTGGGTTTTCTTTATGTTTTGTTGTATGTGGTTATCAAATTTAAGGTGCTTGTCTATGGTGATGCCAAGGAGTTTTGCAGATGGGACCACCTCTATGGTAGAGTTGGTTTGGCTTATGATTTTGAAAGCATTTCTGTCGAAAGTGAAATCCCTGGAGGGAGGGAAAAGAAGAATTTTAGATTTATTAGAGTTGAGAGAGAGATGATTTTGGTGCATCCAGTTCTCAGTAGTGGAAAAAGCTATTTGGGTTTTTGTCAGTAGTTCAGGAAGGTTAGAGGTGGCACAGACTAAGGTAGAGTCATCGGCGTATTGGATAACTGTTGTGTCTGGGATGGCAGAGTGTAGGTTATTTATGAAGATGTTGAAAAGCATGGGTCCAAGGATGGACCCCTGGGGAATGCCAGTGGGTGTAGGTAAGAAGGAGGAGGTAGAGTTTTTCCATCTGACAGCTTGAGATCTGTCTGATAAGTAGCTGGAGAACCATGATAGAGTATCAGGGGAGAGATGAAGGTTTGATAGATGAGAGAGAAGGTGTTTGTGAGAGATGGTGTCAAAGGCTTTAGAAAGATCTAGCAGTACAGTGGAAACTAGTAATCCAGAATCCCTGGCTTGATTGACTGTTTCTAAGAAGGATAATAAGGCAGTAATGGTGCTGTGTCCAGGGCGGAAGCCATGTTGGGTGGATGTTAGGAGGTTGTTCTGGGTTAAGAAAGGCATGAGTTGGTGGTGGACACATTTTTCTAGGATTTTTGATAAAGGTGAGAGTAGGGCAATTGGGCGGAAGTTGGAGATATTAGTATTTTTGCCTCCTTTATGAAGTGGTAGAATGTAGGCTGATCACCAAAGAATAGGAACGTATGACTCTTTTAAAGATCTGTTAATTAAGATGCTGATAGGGAGAGCAATACCTTCAGCAGCACATTTAAGGAAGGAGGAGGGGATGTTGTCAGGGGCATTAGAGCATGGCTTTAGTTTGGATAAGAGCCTTTTTATAAATGTGGTTGAAACAGGTTTCAGCTGAAAATTGAGAGGACAGTTAAAGGGGTTGTTAGGTGTAAAGGAAAGAGAGTTGGATGTATTATTGTTAGGGAAGGATTTAGTTACATTAACTATAGATTCAGTAAAGAATTTGTTGAAGAGAGAGCTTAGATCTGTGTCAGTTATACTATGGTCTGGGCAGGGGTTATTCCTGGATCCTGGATGGAGAAGGGAATTAACTGATTTCCAGAACTGTTTTGGGTTCTTATTATGGTTGGACTGAAGTTTATTGTAGTAGTTTTTTTTGTCCAGGGTGATTAGTTTTTTTGCTTGGTTGCGGAGTTGGGTGTATTGGAGCAGGGATGAAGGCATTTTATTTTTCTGGTATAGCTTCCAGGATTTGTCCCTTTGATGCATGATTTGTTTTGTTTCTTTGGATAGCCAAGGGGCAGAATTAGCTTTGACTCGTTTGTTTCTTGGTGGGGCTAGAGAGTTAAGAGTATTTAGGAAGATAGAATTAAATTGTTCTACAGCGTTGTCTAGGGGAAGTGTATTTAGGATCTGCCAGTTAGTATGTTTAAAAATGTTTGAGAAGATTGTGGGGTTGAAGTTGCTGAGATTACGAGTGTGGATGTAATGGTGTAGATATTGGGTGGAGTTAGCTGAGCGGTGTATGAAAGTGGAGAGATGGTCACTGAAGGTGTCAGGGATAGTGCCAGAAAGAATTATTTTGTTTGGATGAGAGACTAGGATCCAGTCAATGATGGATCCTGGGGGATTGTTTTTGTTAGGCCGGGTGGTTGAGTGGATTACTTGGGTGAAACTGTAGAGGTTAATGAATTGGGAGGGGGAAGGAGAGTTGATTTTATTCCAATCAATGTTAACGTCGCCTAGAATGTAGGTTTCGAATTTGATTTCTGTTGAGGCCCAGTAAAGAATATTTTCGAGGGTAGTGATGTTGTCACCTGGGGATATGTAAAGGGAGATAATGCAGATGTTCTTATGCTTATTTAGTTGTAGGAGACTGGCTGTAAGTTCAGCATTTTTGAATTGTGGAGTTGGGATTTGTAAAGGGATCAGGGAGACGAGGTTAGAAAAGATTATTGCAGAGCCTCCACCTTTTTTATTTAATCGGTCACTTCTAAGGATTTGGAAACCAGGAGGTAAGATTTCAGAGTCGGCGATGTGGGGTTTTAGCCAGGTTTCAGAGATGGCTAAGATGTCAGGTTGGTTGTGGCAAATCCAAGCTTGTAGTTGGTGTATTTTGTTATTTAGGCTCTGAGCATTGATAGTGAAGAACTTAAGGGGGTTAGGAGAGGAAGCGGTAGAAGAAGTGGGAGGGGGACTATGATTGTTTCTAGTGGGAGAAAAAGGGGTTGGGGGGAGTTGTTAATAGTGAGGCAGGGGCCAGGGTTGGGATGAATATCGCCAGATAAGACTAGGTCATTATTGGAAGTAACTCTTAGTCTTTTGAGTTTATGAAGTAAGAAGCTGTTAGGGGGTGGGAGGAGTTTAAGAGTGAATGTTTTTGGTATGGTGAAGTTTTTGAGATGGAAAAGGTACAGTGTTTTGGGAGGAATAAGAGCAGAAGATATGTTGCTGTAGTGGGTAGATAGAGATGGTTGTAGGTGAGTACAAGGGTTGGTTTGTGTAGGAGGTAGGGAGAAGGGTATTTTGTGAGAGTAGGAAGTAGCATAATATAGAGGAATGAGTTGTACAAGAAGTGAGGATGGGACATAGATAGTATGAAGGATTTTGGATGGCATGTTCAGCAAGGGGAAGTTGAAAAGATAGATGTAGTGGAGTTGTGCAGGCAAAAAAGGGGTGGGGGGCTTAGGAAAAGGATGGGGTTGGAAGTATTTGCAGGGGAGAGAAAGGTAATATATGTGATGAGAAGAGAAATATAATGGAGTGGGATGAGAAAGAGTGGGAGGGGTAGTAAGTAGGACTATGATAGGTTAAATGGTAAAGTGAGGTATAGTGGGGTGGGGGAGTAAGAGTGGGAGGGGTAATGAGGAAAGGACTCTGATTAGTTAATTGGTATATCTGGGAGGGCTTATGAGAGGTATAAAGGTAGAGGTGCTGGGGGCGGGTGGGAAATGGGGGCAGGGTAGGGGAGCGGAGTGAGCCCGCAGGGCGAACGGAGCGGGAAGAGCCAAAGGAAGGAGAAATGTGAGGAAAAAACAATCAGTAGAGTGCGAGAGCCAGAAAGTAAGTTTGCAGAGATATATTTTAAGTTCAAAGACTGATAGTGAAATGGAGTTGAATGGAGATATGTACTAAAATGACACTATAGAAGGGTCAGAGGCTTTGAGCTTAGAGGAGATGCGAATATGTGGAGTGGAGGAGGAGGATAGGTAGTCCTGGGAGAATATAGAGGGAGAGAGCAGTGGGAGAGATATCTAGGAAACACAGAAGAATGAAAATAAGGTACCAAGTGGGAAAAAGTAGTAGAGACAGCAAGAAGGTAAAGGAGCGCCACCTAGTGCGCAATTTTGTTTTTAAATGTAAATTTGGGTGTCTCGCTTACAATCTCACAAATTTTGGCATCTTGAGTTAAGATGGGCCAGAACGTCTTGATAATTTCACAAACTTCCTGGCAATCACTGGTATATGTTAGACTGAAGTTTAAAGTGCCCTTGCCAGCTCCTTCAGTCGATCTTTTATTTGGAACATTATCAGTTTTGAACATTAATGGAGCCCCTTCATTCTTCCTTAAATTAATTCATCCTTCCGCAGAGAGGTATCTTTGACAGGGTAACCTCTATTATTGAGGTTTCTTTGTAGAAACTTGACTTCTTGTTCATAGTCAGATTCTTCAGTACAAAGTCTAGATACTCTGGTAACTTTGTTCTTCATGATGTTTCTGGAGACATGCCTGGGATGCATGCCACGTCTGTGCAAATAATGATTTTTCCAATTATCTTTTCTATGTATCCTGTTTCCAATTTCTTTGTTATGATTAATGGAGAGAGGTACATCCAGAAAATCTACTCTGGTATTCAAATATTGTGCAGTAAACTTCAAAAAGGTGGTAGTTGCATGTATGATATGAATGACAGTCCTGGAAAACACTCATGCTGGAATGAGACAAGGTGATATTGCCAATGCTATGGAAAGGAATGAAATTAAATGAATTATAAACCTGAGAGCAGATAAACCTCCAGGTTTAAATGCGGTACTTCCACTATGCCCTATACTGAAGAATAGGAGACCTACTATTGGCTAGAACAGAAGGTGTATGCATACATATACATTTTATTGGTCAAATCTTGATTTGATCTGTGAAGAGGGCGTTGGTCCAATGCTATCTCTTGATTGGTCACAAGTGATTTTATTAGGAGTTTCCCCATTTCATTCACTATGATCTGAAGAAGGTTAATTCCAAAAGCGCTTATCGTTGACGAAGTACCAGGGGATTTTATCTCATTTCATTCGTTTGGGCTCTACCCATTTTATATGTGTATTTTGTCATTAAAGAATGTTGCAGTCCATGGTGGTGGTTTTGGTTGTTCTACGAGGCTTTTAGTTAGAGTTGCATCACAACAAACTGCTGTATGACAGTCAACAGTCTTGACTTACAATGCAGCATTATGACAAGCCTCATCAGCATATCATGGTAGTAAGTCTCACTGGGAGTACAGTCAGACATTTACCCATTATACTGCCCACAAAGTCTCTGTGCTGTATTGTGACAGCCAGTCCACTCATGCTAGTGCCTGTATTCAGCAATAAAAAGCCTCTGCGCCACAGCATGGCAACCAGTCTCACAGAGCCATGCAAATGAGTACCAACATCCAATAATCAGCAAGCAGTCAGCCCAGTGTATTATCATGATCTCAATTTACACAGTACAAAGTAGAATTTCGAAACATCATTTTTTATATAATGCTTAGAAAGATAGGTCAATGATTCCTACAGAGAATCTGCCAGAAAAAATGCAATGTAAATAATTCTCATTTAACTTACCTCGTCCTCCCTGCCCAGTTGTGGGCTTTTTAGTGGTTTGCCCTTAAAATGTTCCAGCTTCATTTATTTTCTCTTTTATACATACTCCCACCTACTAGCTGTACACTGCAATACCCACAGTTTTAGCCACATTTTGAAATATTTTAAAAATAACCAGTTTCTAATGCTGTCCTATAAAGTAGCTATAGTCATAAACAATGAACTTCACTCTATTTGTTTAAAATATACACAACTTACCACTTTAGTAACCCTTTAAAAGTGATATAATTAGGTTTCACTGGCAGTAATCATTTATCTGCATTATATTATGGAGGCACATCATGAGCAAACTATCAAAGACTTAAAACATAACAGTTATTTCACTTCAGTGTTATGTTTATTGAGAATGCACTTTTTTAAAATGATTTTCAATCTCTGTAAATCGGTAAGAGGTGTTAGTGTGCAATAAGTATATCCATACTGCAGGGGCAAAACTCTCAGAAACTATTACACCCTCTGACCATGTTAATGCATACACCCCTTACACACATGCAGAGGTTTTGAGTACTAAACGTAAAAAAAGTCGCACCTGTACCTCAAAACAGCATAAGCTCAACAAAAGCAGAAGAAATACTGAAAAGACCTCACTCTGACCATTTTAAATCAAACATTCAGTGTTGCCACCCTGTGGTATACAGCAGTACTGCAAAATGTTTATAGGGAAAAAACAGGGTTAACGCTATCAAGTCAGACTTAAAAATCTATAAGGCAGATATTGTAACTTGGCAACCCAAAAGCATTCTAGTAATAGATGACTTCAATGAGCATAAAACAGACAACTAAATTAGTGAAATTTGCAAAGTGCTTATGACAGTGTTATGCCTGGCTGTGTGAGAGATATCTTAACTATAATAAAAAAGATGAAAAATAATTATGACAGTCACTGTTAATGTTGGAGAGAACAATCTGAAAAGGTCCTCTCTACTGGTTATGCAACAAGGTATGGTGAAATTATAAAACATCCTTTCAAGCATGTCTTTGCAAGCATGAGAAAAATATTTGCTTAGTGAAATCCTCTCATTTTCTTCTGTGGTACCTAAATATCATGAAAAATATTGGCAGCTAAGAGCAAGGTGCCACATAGCATCCGGTGCTTATCAGCCTGGAGTAAGATGTGCATGTATCAGAATGTTTTGCCTCTGAAAGGCTTAACGTTTCACCCATCCCTGGGGAAAACAAATACAGTACAGAACATTTTCCAAGCCCTAGTGTCTTTCTTTAGACTTCTCCAAATTTGAAGACAAAAAGAAATGAAAATGCATAAGATAAGAAAAATGAATATGGTTTTAATAAATGCCAGAAATCTCAACAATATAATGGGTGGCTCACACATTTTTCTCTGCTTAGTGGATATGAATATATGTACCATTTCTAGAAACATAGCTTAAAGAGACAAAATGCATAACAAAAGTTGCATGGTATACTTTTTTTCATTGTTGAGATCCGGTGGGATAGGTCATCATGTCTCAATCTTTGAAAAAGAACTGCTAAATTCCAGCAGCCTAGATATCAACCAAGAGCTAGAAATTAGTCATACAATAAATAACATCAGTGGCAATGAATATAATGCTATAGAAATCTGCAATGCACTGTCTATATTACTTACAAAGAACAATAATTTTCTAAGTAAGCTCCTGAATTTACGCATCAACAAAAATACAGTCTTTATGGGAGATTTCAACAACTAAATCATTGAAAGGGGTAAACTACTCAACATTAGACAAATACACCCAAATATTAAATACTCATGCTAGTCAATATAGCTTGAAATGTATATTGTAAAATTTAACTATCAAATGTAATATCTTAGATATCATACTAACTCATTCCTCCAATGGAGCTATTTTGAGTTTGTACTCTAACTTCCAATGGCTATACTGCGGTGGTGGTGCTGCAGTAGCGTTATCACCTCACAGTAAGACGTTGTCCTGTTCGATTCTCAGCTAGAGCGTCTTCTGTGTGGAGACATGCGTGAATGGGCGTACCCTCATTGAAGGTTGTACGTCAGGGCCGGCAACTCGGCACGTAAAAATCTACTGAGAATCATTAGCGGACCGGAGTTCCGCTGTGGCGACCCCTAACCAGGAAAAGCCGAAAGACACAACAACAGCTCTAACTTCCAATGGGTGTGTTCTGTGCCTTTTAAAAAATGAAGTTATCACCTCACAGTTCAAACAAAGGTTCATACCACTAGAACCTTAAGTGATACTAGAAAACTGTAAATGGCAAACTTTCAGCACATAGCAGTCGTTAGACTGAATGCATTCATTTAAATCTCAGTCAAACTGGATTTTATAAGCCACAGTAAATACAATAAATATTAATTTTTGTAATATATGTGTAGCTCACGATACTTCAGCAGCCATTCTGCCAACACACATACTTCTAGCAATATTTTCTTCATAGAGCTGTGAGCTTTCATGTGAGACTAAACAGTTCTGTGTGACTTGACTGTTGAGATAGAGAAATATGAAAATTATTATAATACACAATAAACAGTATACAAATAATATTCAATATTTCTGCACTAGGCAGAGGTTAAATATGAATATAGCTGTGCTTGTCAACATGTAAGGTTTAAGCTGAACTCTTCTAATACCTGTATGAATCATTGTTTTTGGAATGTAAATATGAGCAAGCAATATATGACATCTAGAGACATCAGTAGGATGTAACTGCACAAATACCTGGAGGCGTCACCAGGCTATAATGATTTAACAAGCAGAGGATCTTTCTGCTTTCCACCCACAGTTATATCATCTGTAATCAATATGGATCATGATATCATCATCTTTATCTTAACAGTAACCAAACTCATTCATTGATAAATCATCCTTCCTAAATTATACCAGTGAAAACTATGATACAGTAAAATGCAATATTTAATAACCCAGACTGGAATATTTTACTCAGTGGCCCAGTAAGTCTGCCCAAGATACCACTACTTATTTCAGTATTATTAACTTCATTATTAATAAATACATACTAGTAAGACAGAAATATTTGGGTAAATGCAGCAGTATTTCATATAACCCTTGCATTGCCATCAATTATTATACTTTCATTACTGGTCAGAATGAAGTATGGCAAGACACCTCATATGTAAGAAAGCTTAAAAGAAGAGCTTTGGGAGGGTTAATTAGCAAAGATAAAGATATTAATGAACACAAGGAGCCTGTTTTTATTTCTGTAACATATAACAGTGGAAAAGGATGTTATTCTAAACTACTGGTAATTGGGGGCTCACATGTAAAGTCCACTACTAGTAAAATAACTTAATTGAATAAACAGTATATTACAGTTTTCTGTTTACCAGGGTTGAAGTTAATTGATTATTTAGATTTGTTACCAAGGTTGACTAGGTTAAAACTATCCTTTATTAAATTTATTTTGTAGGGAGGTACTAATGATTTAAGGTATACACCATTAAATAGGAAGAAAAATGCATTTTTTGATATAATTGAGTCTTTTGAAACTTTAAATCTAGAGTTTGCATGATATGAAATCCTTCCTAGCTTGTGCTAGTCAGGTTACAAGTGATCTAAGGCAAACCTATTTAATAATTGGCTAAGACAACTTTGTTTTGTCTACCACATTAAATTAATATAGATTAGGCAAAACTATGCTTATGATTTATAAAGGTTTTCAAAGGATGAAATTCATCTGAATTACTATGGATCTAAGATTCTGTCATGTTTGTTTATGAATTGTGCTGAAATTATTTGGGGCCTCTGAATCCATTTGTGCAAAAGAAACAGGAAATATAATAGATCTTTAAAATATTTATATTGTAATGCCCAAAGCTTGGGAAACATAGGTAGTGATCTAAAATTATTACACTCTCATATGGATATGTGTTTATTGCTGTTACTGGGGCATGGAATTCATCTAATTTACAAACACCGGGATACAACAAATTTGAATATTTATGAATAAGCAAGACAGGCGGAAGCATAACTTTATGGGTGAGAAATTCAGTTTCTTGTAAACTTGTAAAGACTATTGCTGAGTTGGACTGTATAATAGTCCAAGTTTATATGATATTATTGCATGATCCTTTAGCACTGATACTTTGTTTTTGAACATCTACAATGGATTTAGATGCTCACTATAATTATCTGTTTATATTAAATATGAATTTAGATTATAGAAACCTGTCACTGATAGATGACTTTAATTATCCTACCATTGATTTTCAAATAAATGAAGGAGGAAATAATCATGAAAGAGAATTTGAGATTTTTGATTATCATAATATTACACAATTAATTTGGGAACTGACTCTAGGTAGTAATATCCTAGACTTGTTAGGTACAGTTAATCTGATTTTAATAGAAAATATTCATATTTCTCATCCTCTAGGATTATTTGATCATTTGCCCTTCTAATTTGAAACAGTTACTAAGGGTAAACAAATAATATGAACCAAACATTATAATTATGTTCTAATTGACTATTACCAGTTAAAGAATAATTTGTTATTTTTAGATAGGGTATAGATGGCTGAGTCAGTTAGTCGGATTATGGTAATATGGAATGTCTATTATATAACAGTGTACTTGAGACAACTTGCTATAGAACAGTAAATTCCAAACATAAAATATGGTGGCATTATAATTTGAACAGATAATATAATAGGATATTTGTGTGTGTATATGTGTGTGTGTGTGTGTGTGTGTGTGTGTGTGTGTGTGTGTGTGTGTGTGTGTGTGTGTGTGTGTGTTTGGGTCCATTTCTTAATTTCGAAAGATCATAGTCTCGAGATTCAAAATATCAAACCCAGAATCTCGAGTTGTGAAATTTCGAAAGTAAGTAGTAAAAAAAAAAAAACACAACAACTGCTAAAACCATGTTTTTGCAGGGGGGCAAGCCCCCCCTGCACCTCCCACGTGAGGGGCTGTGACCCCCACACCCCCTGCAACTTAAATATACTAACTCCGAGATTGCGCTACAGTGAAGAGAACGGTAATGTTCCTGTTCCGCACTGTATTGCGATGTATATTACCATTCTCTTCACTGTACAGCGATCTCTGAGTTAGTATATTTAGGTTGGAGGGGGTGTGGTGGGTGCTGGGGGGCCTCTTGCCCACTTGCAAAAACAAAGTTTCAGCAGTTGTAATGTTTTTATTTTTTACTTCTTTTTTTCATGATTTCACAACCTCAAGATTCTTGGTTCGATATTCTGAATCTTGAGATTGTGATCTTTCAAAATTAAGAAGTGGACCCATGTGTGTGTGTTTGCTGTAAATTTCCAAATAAGTTTAATAAAAAAAAGCAAGCAATTATTGCTACCTTTAAGAAATGAAAAGGTAAAATATGAAAGTTTGCTATCAAATGATCACAAAAACACAGCAAAAATGATAACTATATCAATTCCTTCAGGAATGAAACAGATCATATTAACCCTACATATTAATTCTACTTTTGTAGATGGACCAATGATTAGAGATCATGAATTGATACCTAATAAATTTAATGAATATTTTACTGGTTTTGGCAGTGATACAACTGATTATTATTCTCAATTCACAGAAGAAAGAATTGATTGTAAGACAAAATGTTGTAATATTAATGAAGAGATGTTATTAAGAGCCTTAAATAAAATTAAATCTGAAGTATCGAATGCACCAGATTGTATTGCTGGAATTCTGTTGGTTCATATTAAAGATTATTTACTGAGTATATTAACTTAGATCATTTAATTCTATAATCTATAATGGATCTGTACCAAGATCTTGGAAGGAATCATTAGTTACTCCAATCTTTAAATCTGGAGGTAAGATGACAGTACACAATTATCATCCAGGAAGTCTTAACCCAATATTATGCAGATGCTTTGAGAGATGTATTAATGAAATCATACTTAAAAACAATAATCTTGCATTGCTTGATATTTTTCAACATGTTTTTATTTATTTTTTCATTTTTGAAAGGCTAGTCTACATTCAGTAATTTGTCAAGCCTTTATGATTACATCTCTAAGGCTATGGAGATGGGAATTTGCACAGGTATAATCTATTTGGATTTAACCAAAGCTTTTGACTTACTATCATTCCATACTATTGATTTGGCATTGGAACAGTATAATTAATCAATATTTATGTATTGTAGGTGGATTAATCATGGGCCTAGAGGCAGAATCAAAAGAATACTAATTCAAGGGAAAAAAAATCAGATCCCGCACTGGTGAGATCAGGTGTTTCTTTAGGGATCTGTGCTCAGGCCTTTTTTTACTTGATATTGTTTTTGCCTCTATTCCACGTGATGATCATTGTTTAACTACACTGACAATTGTAACATTGGCTTTTTTTTTGCTAATAATGAAGATGATTTCACTAATATTAATAGCTATTTATTATGCTTAGATAAGTGGGCTAGTACAGTATCTCATTTAGTAAGAAAACGTGTAATTTTAATTATTTTGGTAAATAAAAATTAAAGAGATCTATTACATTCTCTACATAAGACTTATTGGAAGTTTGTGAATACAAGGATCCTGCCATACTGACAGATTCTTCTTTTTGCTCTTTGAAAATCATGTGAGAGCCATCTGTAATAAGACCTTGAGGTAGATGGGTTAGATTCTCAAAAACTTTACACTTGAGAGAGGTTATAATTTTAGCTAGTTTATTTAAGGTATATATCGGACACATTTTGGAATACAATATAATGTTCTGTACTCTTAATTGACATCTAAGTTGTACTGAATCAGTGCAAAATAAATTTACAAAAAGAATATCTGAAATCAAGCACTTATGCAATAGGGATAGATGTATTTCAGTGGATTTGTATACCCTCCATTACAGATATATCAGAGGTCAAATTTTATTTGCTTATAAGTTGTTTAATTACTCTTTTCTTTAGTCTTTATTGGGTTTGAAAGTAGATAATAATCCAAACACACATAGACATCATCATTTAAACATCTGTTTAGAGTTATGTAATATGAAGAATAGAATGTGTTACTAACACATAGGATGGTACAATTTTGGAATAAATTACTTGAATATATCAAAGATGTGAATAATCTAGTAAAAGTTAACACATATTTGGATAATTGGGCTGTGACTATGGAGTTTGATCCAACAATTACTAAGACAGTGTAAGGCTTGAACACTTTAACTTATGAACACAGTTAACTAATGATATCCTATAGGGCTCTATAGTAGGGCCACTTCCTTTTCAGATATCCTTCTAAGATATTAACGTTGGAAACGGTAATCAGTAACAAAATATGATGGTGACTGAAAACTGTGTAACACTATTTGTTCGATAAAAGATGCTGATATTCTACGTGATGGTCTAGGAACATACGCAGCAGATACAATAGTAATGACCTCACATTTAATATCAGTAAACATAGTACTATGAGACTTGACAAGCATTCATTCACTCATGTTTACTTAGTCATTCGCTGATCATGTGATTAATCCATTTCAGGGTCACAGAGGAGCCAGATCCTATCCTAGCACTCATTCAGCCCAAGCCAGCAAAAATTAATCTGGATTGTAATCCTAGAAGGGATGACAACCTTTAACAAGACACATGCATGCACATTTGCATGCATGCTAGTACGTGCACACACACACAAATACACACATGTGAACCAATAGGAAATTAGGAGGATCATCAATTCATCTGCTACATATTTTTTGTATAAAAAATTTGAGCCACCCAGGAAAAACTCATGTCAACAAAGGGAAGGCACCCAGCAGACAGCTAAACAAAAGAACTAAGAACTGTGAGGCAGACTCACTAACTGTTACATGACAAAGCGTGGTCACAAACAAGTTTCTATATCATAAAAATGTATTAGCATTAAATATCTATTGACAACAGTAAGGAAGAATTTAAATTCTGACCAGTGTGCATCAACCAAATTTACAAAAGCATATTCTGAAAGACATCTATTTTAAAAAGGTATATATATTTAGTCCCAGCCTGCCTCTTGAAATAACTTGAAAAGGTACAATTTCTTATTGGAAAGATTACAGGGTTGAAAATAAATTATTCTGGAAAGCTCCAGGCTGTGTTGTACTTCTACGGGTTACTTAAAGATCGCCTTAGCCTGGTCTGTAACAGAGTCTGCTGCAAATATATTTGAAAGTTGAAAGTCTCATATGCAACACTGGATAGCTAACCAGGACACTTAATGCTAAACATATATACAAATAATGGACAATATAACATATAAATCACTAAAAGCACCTTCCAATTAGGAGGGAAGATACTTCAATAACAAGCTGGAAATAGGACACCTTGGATCCCACTCAAAACAGATTCAAAGATAATGACTGAAAAGGAGGATGTTGAATGTTAGAAAGCAACGGTTTGTCCAGACTCAATCTGCATTTTTTTTTTTTTGAAGAGCAGCAAGGATACTGGAATGAAAACAAAGACTGAGTAATCTGAAACATCCACAATAATATTTTGTCAGACTAACCTGTGACAGCTTAATTCATTTAAGAAGACTAAAACCAGCTTTTTATCTATTAGTGTTTCAGCTTTTTGCTGGGACCATCATTCCCAGCCATGACCCACACACACACACACACACACACACACACACACACACACACACACACACACACACACACACACACACACACACAATCTGCTGCAGTAGTACAAGTCAGACTACTAATGGCTGCTTCACTGTTCTGCTTCCCATCCTCACCATGTAACTTCTGAAGCTGCTGACAATAACTTATGGCACTGAGGTTCTCAGTATGCACAGCATGGTATGCAGGCATGCAGATTTCTGCGACTTTTGCCACAAGACCCCCTTCCCCGATAGAATATACACAACGGTGCATACTGTGTATGACTGGTGACACCCATGGTCATAATGAAAAGTTTGATCCTGTTCTCCATTCCCTCAATATATCTAAAATACATGGAAGAATACTGGATCCAAGACTGACCCCTCCAGTTCTCCACTAATATTACTTATTTCTGACAGCCCATCTCACAACAACCCTCTGTGTTCTACCATTTAACCATGCAGAAATCCAGTTCCTCAGTCTTAATCCTACAACAACCCTGCCAATTGTCCTAGCATCTATCTATATTACAGCTGAAAGTATGGCCTTAGGATGTTTCTTGTAACACACTAATAAAACTGGATTAGTTTTTTTATGTATAGCTTTTCTGGACATGAATTCATTTTGTCTGGTATTCTGGAAATTGTTGTCTTCTTGCAAAAAGCATATAGTCTTGCCCTCAGAATTTTCAACATGACTTTTGTTTTCTGGATTTATCCAGCCCCCCCCCCCCCCCCTTATATAGGGGTATACTACTTGTTTTCTGCTCCTCAGGTACTTCCAGACTAGCCAGTACTCCATCTCATAGAAAGCCTTTCAGCACAATGGTCAGATTTCAGAAGACCCTGAGAGGTATCCCAACTGATTCTTGTGCTTTAGCTTTCCTTAGGCAAGCCAGTTCCTCCTCAGGCTCCTCCCACTCAGTCCTGGTGTCTGGAAATTGCTGCTCCATTCTGTTTTTCCTGCCCATGTGACACCCTTTTTCCTTGCTTTCTTTTATAAAGACTTAAACAAAGTATTCATTCAGTAGCTCTGCTTTTCTTTCATCTTCAGTGATTTCCCCTGTATCTTCACTCAGCCTGGCCAGGTTTGTCATTCCACTCCTTTGTCTGCTCTATATCTAAAGGAGTGTTTGTTTCCTGTTTTGACCCCTTCATCCAATCATTCATTCACTCAACCTTTGCTGCCGTTTCCTCCTTTATTGCCTTTTTACTTGCATCTTTGTATTCAACCACCTTACACCTCTTCCCCTCTACCTCTTGTATGCCCGTCTTTGACCTAATACCGAGACCCACCCTCCTGTATTTTGACATTGGTATTCTGTTTCTGCCACTTTCTCAGACCTTTGTCCAAGGCCCTCAGTTCTGTATCCCTGATCTATTTCCTTAGCTTATTTACTCACTTGGTTCATCCCTAGTATCCTAACTCAATTGGCTCACTTCAGCTAATTATAATCCACTTCCTTAAAATTCCACACTGACCATTCTTGCCTTGTGCTCCTTTCCACTCTAATCCACACAGTGGTATAATCAATATTCGCTAATGTTTCCTTTACCTGGACATCCTAGCTGACCACCACCACCTTAGTTAGGACATGCCTAGAATTCTATTCTTTCTGCTACAGTCCCTCACCCCCTCAGAGAGCTGCTCATTGTGCAAGATCTCAAATCTGCCCCCTTCTTCCTCTCTGTCTTGGAATTTGGAATCTCCCACGCTGCTCCTGGCAGATAAAGAGTTCCGTGTTACCCTCCATCCTCTTAACCCATTCACTTATTCTCCCTCATAGTCTTTTATCCACCCTCACTGATATATCTGAGAGATAAAATGTTGTACTGATCTACCAGCACCCCCTACGTTTACCACCAGAGTACTCATCTTAGGTACTGATGCTGTGATTTCCAGGTCCCTGCCCACAAGGTGGTGTTCATACTCTGGCACCACATTTATTTCTCTCCCTTATGTAAATTGTTACTCCACCTTCATCCATGTCTTCTCTGTTATTCCTGAGCAACCAACATTCAGGTATCTCCATGGCCCACCCCCTCTTGTCACTATTGGCCTATATCCTTCCTCCCCTCCTGCATCATGGCCTATAGCTCTCTCATCCCTACTCAGATAGTTCACACTTCTTAGTATCACTACTCTAGTTGCATTTCCTTGAAATGTTTACAGTATGAAACAGAGCAGACAAAAACTGTATTTATACATATGTGATAGTAAACCTAACATCAAATAAGGGAAAATGGAGTGAATACCAGCAAAATATTTCCGAGTGTCATTACTGCCCAGTTTTCACACAGCAGAGGTCTTGATCATTTCACGGTAAAGAGTTACGCTTTAATTTCCTGATCATGTCCAGAGCCATAGCTCAATGCAGCTTGTACAAAGGAAGTGCCAATTACATGCATAATGTAACCTGCAACCATCAAAACATAATTAGGGTCAGATGTCAGTAATGTTACTTAAGTCAAATTGGTTTTAATTTCCACACTGGAGCGGGATGCAATTGCTTAGAGCTACAGAATATAGATCGTTGATTGTTCACAAAGTACTTCTATTCTGAATAGTTTAAGTGAAAAGTAAACAAATATTATATGTCACTGGCTCCCTTCAGACTCACATCAAGCTGTTCAGGCACAAACAATGACTCAGTCTACAAGACTTTTGCCCAAGCATGGTAACACTAGCAAATATGACATTTTAATGACTCATTATAAAAGATCTTTTGTTTAACTTAAGTATATTACAAGTAATTATATTTGCAGGCTGTTATATCAGAATGTTACCCAGGGATGCTAATTTCCCTTTGTAAAATAATCTAAAGATATAATTTTATTTCAAAATGCTATCAAGAAACATAATATATAACTCTTCCAACTTACTCCAGTCATGTCTTAAAGATGAACTACTGAGATGTGTTTTACTTACACAGAAGTAGTGAGCAAGGTATGGAGAATTAATAAATGCATCCCACTCTCCTGGGGATCATTTGACTGCAATTTGTCCAATGGATAAAACTACAATGGAATATTGCCAAAAGCCACTTTCTGTAAGCACTAAATTTGCACTTTTCCCCCACTGCTGGTGTGACTGTAAAGTTAATATAAGTCAAGTGAAGGGTGTACACAGGGCTTTACACCTGTGCAAAAAAGGTTTATTTTTTGATTCACCTAAATTGGTTTTCAGCTATATTTGTTTAAGGTAGTGCCCATCGGACAACTTTTGTTTGCAAAGTCATCATAAATCTTCTATTGAATGAGGTATAGTCTGCAATTGGCTGTCTGAGAGGCTTAGCTCTCACTGAATCATTGACAAATCCACAAACAATCAAAGACGTTCAGATGCACTTTTAAAATATTAATATTATTAATTTTAGACACTTAGGTTTATAGGTTCATACTAAACTATTGATCACATGGGTTTTTATAAACCTAGCCGTGCAACCCAACCAGTTTTGTCCTCTGATACACTGGACATCTGTAAGGCGGGAGTATGTTAGCAAGGAGGTATCTAAGGATTATGAGGAAGGGGTGTGTTAGTTTGGGATTAGTTATTATTAACTTTAGACACTTCGGTTCATAGGTTTGTACTAGACTATCGATCACCTGGGTCTTTTTAAGCCTAGCCGTGCAAACAAACCCAGCTTTGTGCTTGAGTGCACTGGGCACCTATTCGGTGGAGGTATGTTAGTAAGGAGGTAGCTAAGGGTTATGTGGAAGGGGTATGTTAGTTTGGGATTAGTTAACTTGCTGTCTGCCTCTGTCCATCAGAGACATGGGGATCAGACCAGAGGTGAATTTATGATTTCCCAACAAATTATCAACTTTCGCTTAAAAAGGGTCAGGGATGAACTCAGCTTCACATGGATGTGGGGATCCTTTGAGACACATATCAGTCTCTCCAGCATGTTTTATTTTCATTACAGGCAAAGTTCAAGTGCTAGGATCTAGTATTCCAGGTTCTGTTTGTTTTGCAAATGTGCAAGAGAGCCATCAGATCTAGGCCTGAGGATACCTTAGATGCCTTAGATTCCAGGACAATATCACCTCTCAGTAACCTGTAGGGCACTAAGTAAACAGAAAGGGTGCTAAGGTGATCTGTGTACAGCAGGGTATTCATACCTTGAATTCTCCTGGTAAGAAAACTTTGAGGGAGTTCCAACTGTTGCAGGTGCCTAGTCAGATACATGCTAAAGAGGGCATGGTATTCAACAATGGGTCTGCTAAGGGGTGGGTAGAGTGGTACTATAACTTCATTGGACCTAGATGCCATACCCTTGCTTATGAGCTGGGCAACATACAATAATTTTCTTACTGTCTTGGCCAAATGTTGGTCAAAGGCCAAATTACTATCAACATCTGCTCCCAAATACCAAACTCTTAGGTGTGTTTTATCAATGGAATAATTATCTTGGGTGGATGACTTCCCAAAGGGCATATCTTCTAATCAAGTTTTAATCCATGGCTTTGGTACTAATTCTTTGTTTAAGTCAGACCCTCTCGTAGGAGGTTTGTGTCATGGGGTGTTGTATGATACATCAACCGTGGTGATCCAGAAGCCTTTGATATTAGCCTTGACTTCTGAGAAGTAGATGCCAAACAGGAGTGGGCCCAACACAGAGCACTGGGGTAACTCTGCTGGTGATTCTTCTCCTGGTGGAAGTGGTCTTACCAATCCTGACTTCTTGGGTCCTATCCTTGAGCCAGCCAGCAATCCAACAAGTTATGCAAGGATTTAAGCCTAGTTCTGAGAGTCTGTCATCAAAACCTGAGCAGGGTACTGTACTGAATACCCTGGCCAGGTCAAGGTAGGCAGTGTGCACCATTTTCACCTCATCCATAGCCTTGGTTATCCTTTAAATAAGTCTAACAGGTTGAGTAGGCAAGACCTTGCCTTGGCAAAGTGAAACTGGGATGGTTCCAGTGTCTGTAGATTGCCAGTGTCCTTGCTTTTCATTTCCATGATTATTCATTCAATGGTTTTCCTTATTAGACACGTCAGACTGATGGGTCTGTGTTTCCCAAGGTTGATGGTCTAACCTCGTGGACAGTAATGAGCAGTGAAACCCTCTATTCACTCAGTACATAACTTGTTGTGAGGCTATAGTTGAACAGTGTCTCTAGTGGTCTTACTATATCATGCTTGAGGCTATTTTGGAGGAAAACGGGGATATTGTCATGGCCAATTAAAGCAGTGTTTATGGCCTGAGTGCTTCCAGGAGCTGCTCCCTGATGATAGTTGGCGGGGAAATGCTAGAAATGATTTTGCAGGGAGTGGGGTGGTGATGCTCGACCTAAATTTATCAGCTAGAAGACTTGCTATGTCACCCTGGTTAATGACAGTTGTGACATTTGCAACCAGCTCTCCACACTGCTGTGTGCTACCTTTAAGGTTTCTGATACAGCTGAAGAATGCTTTGTGATTGTTCTTAGCCTGAGAGGTTATCCTGATCTCATAACTGACCTTGTTGGACCTTATTAGTCCTCTTAGTTTCTTGTTTAGTTGAATCAGAGGGCTTTGTCTCTGTGAGAGTTGACCTTTCTGATTTTGTCCATGACTTTTGATTCTACCAATAGAGTTTGTTTTTGGTGTTAGATTTAGATTTGCTTCTGTTAGAGCACAAATCCAGAATAAGAAAATGTGAATCAATATGTGTTTTCTCAATAAAAGTTGTCTGCAACTCTAGTTATTGTCCTTATTTATTAATTGTAATTCACTACCTTTTCTCCTAAAGTCATGAATTTTAGAGGGATTAGGAGGGACAGAGCTAAAATTTAAGTCAAAATCAGGAACATCCCAGAAAATCAGGGACAGTTTAGAGGTATGCTGAGACATCGTCAAGAAAGTGTATACTAATGATGAAGAAATGACAGACATGTCACAAACAAGTGGGATAACCTCCAATTGATTCTCTCCTCGACAGGTTATTGCACAACACATGAAAGTACAGACACAAGTCCCTGATTTTTTGGCCATTCCCTTCATTTGTTTCCATTAAGAATCCACATTATTTTATTGTATCACACAAGCATATTGCTAGGTTTCTCTTCAACACTTGGGCGTCAGAAGGAATAGATTTCCAGAAGACAGCATCTCGTCTCAGTCAAACAGTAGGCAAACACATTTCTCAAATGGAAAAAAAAAAAACCTTTGACGTTAGCAGCATCTGTTTAAATGAATCAAGCAAAACATGGTCATCCACACCACTTACCCAGTGAATCAAAAGATCACATATTCCTAGAGTAGCAAATAAAACCAATTTATTGAGTTAAGCCCTTTCACCTACACTAAATAAATGGACTTCAGCAGACCTCAAAGTACTAAAAAAACAGATGATTAAATACAGTACAAGCAAACTTTTAAACCAATCATATTTTAGTTAATATATTCAATCAAGGGTTTCTTAAAGATTTCTTAAAGGTACAAAATAAACATTTGTAGTTCGATAGTAATAAATAGTACTTAACCAAGGAACCATTTATAAAACAAATAACATACTTGAAAATACTGATTAAAACATTTAATATGGAATTTAATTAAAAATGTCCAAACCTTAAAGGATGTAATATATTATTTTAACATTATAGCTTGGATGATTGCAACTTTAATACACTCCTAGTAGAAAGAGTGTCATTTATACCTGGCAGTCTATTGGCATTTAGTCTAATTTTGCAGCAACTTTAATATACTACTAGTAGAATTAATGTCATTTATACCCGGTGGTGTATTGGCGTTGTCTAATTTACCAAAAAAGTTCCTTGGACCTCCTCAAGGATTCACAGGAACCTTTTCAAGCACAAAAATGAGTCCGGTATTCAATAAACTCTGTGTATGCGCAGCGCAAAGCCTACACAGAGTTTACATTTTTGCTCTGGTGCATGGTGAGCGTCAGTGTGCAATGCATATTAACGCTGCACAACATGTCTAAGCTAGGTTTTGTGCTAGCAACAGTGCTGCTGACCCAGAAACCATGTAAGTGAACGTGGATATAATTCTGTTTAAAGCAGAGCACCTACGGACTGCAGACTTGCACAGAATGCCACAATGATCACCAGGGCTTCACAGGTAGATTTCAATCTGTTAGTGAAACACATGTGCACAAAGGCCAACATAATGTGTGGACATTTAACCAGAAATAGGGACATATTTGCCATAGATGTTGCATAGAAATGTGGTAGAATGAAACTCAAATGTACCCCTAAACCTCTTTGAGCAAGAAATCTGGACAAAGCCATACATAATGGAGGGACAAAGGCCCAAAAATAGGGAAACATTATTAATATTGCCCTTCTTCTTCTTCTTTCGGCTGCTCCCATTAGGGGTTGCCACAGCAGATCAACTGTTTCCATTTCTTCCTGTCCTCTGCATCTTGCTCTGTCACACCAACCACCTGCATGTCCTCTCTCACCACATCCATAAACCTTATCTTAGGCCTTTCTCTTTTCCTGTTACCTGGCAGCTTCATCCTTAGCATCTTTTTCCCAATATACTTTGCATCCCTCCTCAGCACATGTCCAAACCAACATAATCTTGCCTCTCTGGCTTTGTCTCCAAACCGTCCAACTGGGGCTGACCCTCTAATATACTTATTCCTAATCCTGTCCATCCTCGTCACACCCAGTGCAAATCTTAACATCTTCAACTCTGCCACATCAAGCTCTGACTCCTGCCTTTTTGTCAGTGCCACTGTCTCCAACCCATATAACATACCTGGTCTCACTACCCTCTTGTAGACCTTCCCTTTCACTCTTACTGGTACTCGTCTGTCACAAATCACTCCTGACACTCTTCTCCACCCACTCCATCCTGCCTGTACTCTCTTCTTCACCTCTCTTCCACACTCACCATCACTCTGAACTGTTGATCCCAAGTACTTAAACTCATTCACCTTCGCCACCTCTACTCCCTGCATCCTCACCATTCCTCTATCCTCCCTCTTATTCACACACATATATTCTGTCTTAGTCCTGCTGACCTTCATTCCTCTTCTCTCTAGAGCATATCTCCACCTCTCCAGGGTCTCCTCCACCTCTTCCCTACTCTCACTACAGATCACAATGTCATCTGCAAACATCATAGTCCACAGGGAATCCTGTCTGATCTCATCTGTCAACCCTGTCCATCACCATTGCAAATAAGAAAGGGCTCAGAGCTGATCCTTGATGTAATCCCACCTCCACCTTTACCGCATCTGTCACTTCCACCGCAGACCTCACTGCTGTCACACTACCCTCATACATATCCTATACCACTCTTACATATTTCTCTGACACTCCCGACTTCCTCATACAATACCACAATGCTTCTCTAGGCACCCTGTCATATGCTTTCTCTAAATCCACAAAGACACAATGCAACTCCTTCTGACCTTCTCTGTACTTCTCCATCAACACTCTCAGAGCAAATATCACATCTGTAGTGCTCTTTCCTGGCATGAAACCATACTGCTGATCACTAATCATCACCTCCCTTCTTAACCTAGCTTCCACTACTCTTTCCCATAACTTCATGCTGTGACTGATCAGTTTAATGCCTCTGTAGTTACTACAGTTCTGCACATCACCCTTATTCTTAAAAATCAGTACCAAAACACTTTGTCTCCATTCCTCAGGCATCCTCTCACTTTCCAAGATTTCATTAAACAATCTAGTTAAAAACTCCACTGCCATTTCACTCATCACCTCCATGCTTCCACAGGCATGTCATCTGGACCAACAGCCTTTCCGTTCTTCATCCTCTTCATAGCTATCCTTACTTCCTCCTTGCTAATCCACTGCACTTCATGATTCACTATCCGCACATCATCCAACCTTCTCTCGCTCTCATTCTCTTCATTCATCAACCCCTCAAAGTACTTTTTCCATCTGCTCAACACACTCTCCCTGCTTGTAAGTATGTTTCCCTCATTATCCTTTATCACCCTTACCTGCTGCACATCTTTACTAGCTCTGTCCCTCTGTCTAGCCAATCAGTACAGGTCCTTTTCTCCCTCCTTAGTGTCCAACCTTTTATACAACTCTTCATAAGCCTTATCCTTCTAAACGCAGAAAGTTGATAGAATAATAGTTTGTATAGTAGCATGAACTTTCTGAAGCGGATGATGTGTAAAACTTAAATGTCTGTCATCAGTTTCTGACTTCACTCCACAATGACATCCCAATAATTGGCCAGAAAACCAAAATGTTATGAGGAAAAGATCAAAAAATATAAGACAAAAACTGGATACACTGCACAAATCAGGACAGTTGAGAAATATGAGATCATCCCAGTGGTATGGCAGAAAGACAACATTGGGACATCCTGGGAATATCTGGACAGCTGAGAGGTATGAAAGTGAAATATATGGTCCAAACACAGTACAGGACAGTGTACCTACAGTGCAGAGTATTGTGATATCCCATTCCTGACATTTTGTACTGAAGCTGTGTTGATGATATGTAACAGGACAAGGACTGCCATATAAAATGATCACTCAGGGGATTTGTGTGTATTGAATAGCAACACACAGATGAATTGTAGGAAAGACCCCAGGGAAAGTAACATGTGAAACTCAGTCATGTACAAAACAGGAGGGTATGTCGGTGGAAGATAGTTATAGCAGCAACACCAATCACATATCTATATGGTACAGTACAGACTATACAGTACAAATGTGTTTTATGTGACTATCACACAAGGTGACATAACAATGGGGAGGATGTCTGTATGAGAAAAGAATCCTTACATGAATAATGCAGAGGACATCTTTCAGGGATCTGACATACAACTGGTATAGGTTGCATATTGTGATGTTATGCAAACTGATATGCCTAAATATGATTGTACTCTCAGGAGAGGTCTCCAGCAAGGTGGGCACAGGTAAAGGATCATGGAAAACATTACAAGAACCAACCACAATCATGGACAATATTAGAATAATACCACCAGTAATCACATGCCTCTGACAGAACATATGTGATGTAGAGTGATAAGTAATAAGTCTGCATACACACACTTGAACAACTATTATGATATATTATGATACATCCACAATCTATGAGGGTAACCATGTACACTGTCCTTACGCTGTAACATCTGCTTGAGGTGTTAGAAGGGACACTGCTATACCTGTATGATTATAGGATGTGATATCCACATTATACTTGGGTGGTACATTTATTTCCTTAATGAACAAATCCTCCCATGTTTCTTGTCAATGCACATGTTGTCATGACTATGGCAGCAGTTTTTGGTATGTGTTGATACTGTCTGTATTATACTAATATCACAATGGAGTCACAATAGTGTCACAGGGAGATGTTTGGACACACATAAGTGATGGGCAGGAAAGGGCCTAGCAGATAGCCCTGATGTATGGACCTGATTACTGGATTGCAGATATAGGTCATGTCACACATTTCAACACAGTGAGATGCCACGTATGTGAGACACTGGTCTACGCATTTGGTGATATAGCTGTTAATGGCCTCATATGACAGTGTTGATTGAATACCTCAGTGTGGATTTGTGTCAAATGCTTTGATATGGTCAAGTTCCACAAGATGACACTATTGTCATCGTGCATGCCCTTGATGACCTCTTTGAGGACATCTAGCAGATGAACAGACATGATGTAGCATTAACAACTCACACAGGTCTGTTACACACAGCCAGAATATTACTAGTGTACATGTATAAGAGAGCTATGATGACATTTTGGTCAACCTCACAGTCAAGGAGAGTCAAGATGTCTCTATACATGCATGCATCAGGTACTGACCCCCCCAACTCAGGGGGATGCATGCTGATGTACACCCTTCTATGGGAACATAGCCTGTGTGAAGGGTGTGTTGAAGTGTGTATTCAACTGTATCAGGAAGATTTCTGTGCTGAATCATGCCATAGATGATATGTGATCTTTTCACAGTCCATCAATTCCATGTGATAGGCCTGGATGAAGGTAAGACAGTGCATGTTGCCTATCATGATCTGGCGTGGTGTATTGACATGATCCCCCATCCAGGTATCATTGAGAAGCACTACCAGCTTGGTTTTAACCCTTACATCAATTGATGGATAACCAACTGGCTCACCAGTAGAATGCATACTGTGAAAGTTGGTGAATCAACCTGTACCAGAACTGTCACCACTGGCAAACCCAGGGAACTGTGCTTAGCCTTTCACTGTTTGGATTCTGGGTTTTGACAGTTCAGGATAAAGTATGTGGCCTTTGGTTACCAAGTATACTCATTCTTGCATATTATGTGCAGTCATTGATTCCACCAATGATTATAACATAGTACAGGAGGAGCTAACATAGACAACTGAATGGTGACAAAGGCAGACGATCTACAAATAAATGCAGAAATGTGTGTTTGTTATGTTGTCCATCTGAAAAGTGGAATTCCATATTAATCACATAATTTACAATAGTCTTGATATGCAGAAATCCAGTGATGCAAGGACTAGGAGCATGTAAACAGCAATCTGAACTTTGACCACCATGTGCTCACACTGGTATTGAAAGCCTGTGTTGTGCACATTATAAGTCACACCATCATATTGAAATCTTAGCATTGTATGACAGCACTGAAGTCAAACCTCACCAGAACACTAATAGAGCATAATGCTCTCTTTGCATGTAACCTCACCAGACACATGCATCAGCTGAAGAAACCATAGGGATTTCTCAGCAAGATAACACAGGGCCTATAAACTATGCCATGATGTATGTGGAAAGATTAAAAGCCATGTCACTGTAATCTTTATTGTACAGGATGAGATGACTTCTGCCTGGTCTCCAAGCCAGTCTCTGACCTTGCCCTGGTGGGAGTACTGCATATCCAGAAATCTGATATAGCCGATGGCATCAGTAGTGTCTGCTGAGGAAAATATGGTAATAATAGTGTCCCACATTGTAGTGTAAAATGCTCTCTGTAATATCAAGCAACAGCTAACACACACACACATAAAAGTTGACTGAAGTGAGAATAGAACTCCTACCCATCTAAGTACAAAGAATACAGAATCCAGTACTTTACGCACACGCCACAGCACAAGTCTGACTTTTACAAGAGTGCAGGTGAGCTTATAGTAGATGACATCAGTAGGCCACGTGGGAAACAAGATGTTGCGTGGGCTGCATGAAATGGATGTGTAGGCATCTGCAAGTATCAAAATACTGTCAATCCATGCCATTGGAGCAGTAACTGTGGGATACACATTTATGATCTTCTGTATAGACACACACACCCAGTTGACTGCAGCAAGAATAGAATCCCTACTTATCTAAGTACACAAGCCACACAGCACAGTACTTTACACAAGCACCATGGTACAAGTCATTTACAAGAGTGCAGGTGAACTTACAGTAGATGACATCAGCAGACCATGTGTTAAACACGATGTTGGAAGGCCTGTATAGGTTCATAGCTTCAAAGGTTCATACGAGGCTGTGATGCCCCACCACTAGACCAGTAATCAAGAAGCCTCAATCTTCACCACTGGCACCAGTGGGAGGCGTGCACTGCAAGAATGACAAGTACAGACACAGTAGTTCCAAATGCAGCTCTCTGTATCAAGTGCAATTTCCTTTAAGAGCATACAGAGACCACAGTCAGTCTGAGTGGCCAAGCCAAGACCTCTAGCACCCTCTCTGTCCAACCAGTGCTTCGTGTCCCTGTCCAAGTAGCTGACACATATACTCTTTGAGGTTTGATTTAAACACACACACACACACACACACACACACACACACACACACACACCTGGGAAAGGCTGACACAGGTTTGCTACCTAAAAATGAAACGGTTACCCAATGGGTACGTCACTTGTAAAATGTGGAAGGAAACATGAAACAGAGTACAAATCCAACAGCTTCTTTAATCCAGCTACACACACTAAGCACTTTCACCATACAAATGGCATCTTCAGAGTGAGTATTAACCACAAAACAACTCATTAAATACACATCAATTAACAACAACAACTAGAAGATCCATACACCACATCTTTGCTCTGTAGGTTTCTAGGGTATAGTAACACACTTAGATCCCAGGATTGTATTTTCAAGGGGAAGGAATCTAAAAGAATATTTGGAGGGGCTGAGCCCTCGAAAAAACCTCTCTTCTAGGATGAATAAATGTGGGATTTGTAAGTCCTGCAGATTAATCAATGATGGACCCTATGTTAGCGTCCCGAGTTATAACAGGATCATTAACTGTCCAGGTAGATGCAATTGTAACACCTCCAAAGTGGTTTACCTAGCTACATGTACTTCCTGCACTAGTTTTTATGTAGGAAA
This sequence comes from Protopterus annectens, assembly GCF_019279795.1. Taxonomy (NCBI): domain Eukaryota; kingdom Metazoa; phylum Chordata; order Ceratodontiformes; family Protopteridae; genus Protopterus; species Protopterus annectens. The sequence goes on along the minus strand of NC_056745.1, from coordinate 261,310,696 downwards.
GACTACACATAGGTTGAGGGAACGGATAGTAGAGCACTTAAGAGCAATAAGGATTAAAGACCCCCACAATGCCTTATATATGCACAGTACTAAGTGCATAAATTTCAAGAAATTTTTATTTTTTTTGATTGATAGGGTTTTTCAAAATGACAGAGGTGGTGATGCCAAATTGGAAGTTGAATTCTTTGAGTATAACTGGCAAGTGATTTTAGATGCAACAACATCACCTGATTTTAATTAACATATATCTTTAGGACCAGTATTGAGATTAAGAGCTGCTAAAATTTAAATATGTAATCTATGCTTATTTTTCTTGTAAATATTTTACAACAGACAATTAATTTTAATTTTTAGTAAAAGTTTTTATATTATAGACATTAGGTTCATTTGATTATGGGACAGGGCCATATTCAGGTTGAATATGATGTATGAAGCGTGTTTTGCTTTAAGAAAAGTGTGATTGTATTAATTTATGTTTGACTGATTAACTGTCATGTTTATTTAATGAGTTGTTTTGTGGTAATACTCACTCTGAAGATGCCATTTGTATGGTGAAAGCGCTTAGTGTGTGCAGCTGGATTAAAGAAGCTGTTGGATTTGCACTCTGTTTCATGTTTCCTTCCTCATTTTACAGGTTTACTACCTATTCCCCCTTTTGCCCAGACTATAAAGTAGTTATCACTGCCACTAGACAACTTATCACTATGTTAAGACCCTTAACAATGGGTGTCCAACCTTACTGTATATTATTAATATTATTATTAATATAAATGGCAGTTTGACCAAGAGCAAGGCTATTAGGAGAGGCCCACACAGTGTCACCAAATAAATATACAAGTACTCTCAAAACTTAAATATATCTATACAGATCAGCCACAATGAAAGGTTTAAATATATTTAATAATAAATAATAAAAGAACAAGACAATAATAAATATATATTCACAGTGACATCAGAGTTCAAAATAACACAATATATTTAAAACATTGTAAGACAGTCTCAAATAGATAAAGAAAAATATCTAAACTAAGCTTTGCTATATTCCTGACTATATCTAAGTGTGTTACTATACCCTAGGAACTTACAGAGCAAAGATGTGGTGAATGGATTTTCTAGTTGTTGTCGGGTCAAAGACACATTACGGAATGCTCTGTGTTTCAGAGAGTTCTCAAATTAATATCTCAAATATTACTGCTGGGATAGCTTGTGAAATGGCATAATTTCTTGTCATCTGACTCTATCCCAGGTGAAATCCCCACTGCTGGAAACTTGCAGTATTTAGCATCTACCTGTGAAAATACATAGACCTCGGATCTTGATGCCGGAAGCCATAAAAACATTGCATTTCTTCATAATTTCAGAGGTAGTAATTAGTTCACTCTGAAGACAACACAGAAACCTTTTCAGCACAGATTCTATGTCTAGAAAACTGTAAGATACCATATTTTATTGCATAGCCATAAAGTAATTTAATTTCAGCTATTTTTCTGAAGTTAACCTCCTATATTCCAATTTCCACTCTTAAAATATATACATTTAAACAGCTATAATAGTGCATGCACATTTCTGTTCTTTTCCAGCAGAGTACACTGTGGTTACATCTTAAGCCAAGCACTTTATATAAAATACTTTTTTAACACACACACCCATTTGATATACACGTGACATACAGTTCTAAAACAGTTGTAACACAAGCATCCTACATAAATCATGTTGATATTCACAAATGACATATAATTATTTACAAAACTCCAGACAGCTATGCTGACAGTATCCCCCTTTGTCACAGGGGCTACTAGTCTAATGGCCCTATGGTGTTTAGAAGCCTAGCTGTGTAAAAGCACAAGTACCCTTATTGAGCATAGTTAGATGTTTATTGTTAGCAGAGCAGTATTGTGAACAGCTCCAGGTGGCCCTGTCCATGAGGGACATAGGCGCCACCCCAGAGGTGACTTTACAATCATCCAACCAGTAGTCAAGGTTGCACTTGAAGAGAGTCATTGAGGAGCACTGCTTCACATGCAGTGGGAACCTATTACAGAGGAGTGTAAATCGCTGTGGGATATATCTGTCTGCTCAGCATGTTCTGTTTATGTCACGGGCTAGGTTGAGAAGCCTGTGACAAGTCATTCTTGTCCCATTTGATTTGCAGATGTCCAACATTTCCAGTAGAGCAGGTCTGAGACTGCTATGTAGACCAGGCATAGATCATAGAAGTCTGCACAATACTGAGTACACTGACAGGTCTGTCAGTCTTTCCATGTTTGTCATGTTTAGATTCCATGGATTCTCCCAGGCATAAACCTGTGTCTTCTCCAATTGCTGCAGGTGTCTTGTGAGGTACAGACAGAAGGGAGCATTGCACTCCATTAGTGGTCTGATAAGGGTAAAGTACAATAGAGGCATGACCACCCTGGTCTTAGATGTGATGTCCATATGTATGATGAGTGGAATGCAGAATGCGTGTGTCACCACTATGGACACATAGTGATGAAAGTATAGATTGCTATCAACATGTCTTCCCAAGTCTCACAACACTGTGTTTGAGCTTAGAGGGTGCTATGTATATCATAATTAGCAAGGGTACTTCTTTGGCAAAGGGAAGAAGGAGGCATTCTATGCTTTAAGGTTCAGCGCATCATTTGTGTGTGTCAGCTCCTTCTGTAATATGTTACCATCATTGGGGGACTTTATATGAGTGCATCCAGTTACCACTCACCTGCAGTCTTGGTAAACCACAGGCCATCTACCATTGCCTGCACTTCAGAGTAGTTTGCAAACAGTTGAGGACCCAGCAGAGATCCCTGTGGTATTCTAATGGTAAGTGGCTAGTGGTGGAGATGCAGTCCCCAACTTTGAGAGTGTGTGTTCTGTCGGGGAACCAGCTGGATATCCATCTACTACTGTATGGCTTAATTCCCACATGGGAGATCTTCACTATGAGACATGAATGGGGGATAGTGTCAAAGGGTTTGTATAAATCAACATAGATGGTATGTCCTGTTATCCCTCATCCAGGTCTTTGGGGTCAGTTTCAAAGAAGTCTACAAAGTTCAATAAGCAAGATCTACCCTTGACAAAGTCAAAATCGGTCAGGTCATGTGTTTTGAAGATCACCTGTGTACCTGTGAATATGGTCCATGCTGATTCCTTCGCTAGCCTTACAGATGAGGCTTTTTAGGCATATGGGTCAATAGTTGTAGTTCTGCATGTTACCAGATTGATGTGCATTGCATATCACACAACATTTGATATTATTGGTTATTATATGTGTGGAAAACGTACTGAGACAACAGGGCTACAGTCCTGAGTATGGTGCAACACATAGCTGTATTGTAAAAATGTGACAAACTGTGAGATAGGGCTTTCAGTCTGTAATGTCTCCACATGTAATGTCATGTCATAGGCAATAAATGGACAGTAAACAGCAGTAATGCATGATATTTATTTTTCCATATCATGGCGGGCAGTGGGTTTATGCAACAGTTAGCGAAGTGTATATGCATGCCTGATACACATATTTGTGTGTAGCTAAGCAGTGCAAAAATGCGAGCCACACTGATAAAGTCTGACAGTTAGTATTGAGTCTATGAAAATATCTGCTGCTTGACAGACTCTGTGGCAGCATGCATTAATGCATTGATGCATTCCTTTTTGGGGCCAGATGGTACTGGGTTTGAATCCAGGTATATCTAATACTTTGAAATACTTTTAATTACAGAGTGATATTGCAATGACATGAATTGTTTACAGTAAATGTGTTTCCGTGTGTTGGCATAGTGCACCAGTATTAAGCACCATTGTGTGGGGGTAACCACAGCTCTTTGCCACCTTTCACCATTGATGCATGTTGGTAAGCGATAGGCACCTCCGCACAAATATGGAGCCTAAAAAATGAAGGTATCCATTGCTTTTGCAACAGCTTATGTGTGTTGTGTGTTATATGATTTTTTTGCCAGATTAAAGTGATGAAATTGGGTAGATAGGAAAGTGATGAAATGGGGAGCAAGCAGGAAAAAAATCAAAGGGAAAGCAGGACAGGAATGTACAGGAGGGAGGTAGGAAAGAGCCATAGCTATCCATTTCTTCAACAGTGTAAACTGAACATATGTGCAAAACAATAACTGAATTTAGACTGTCACCTCCAGAGAGAGAGGGGTAACTACAACACAATCATGTTGTATCACCAACTGGACTGAATCAAGTGTGTTAAGAAGCCACATGTGCAAAATGGAGATCTATGTATGGGACGATTTTTTTTTTTTGTGGGTCGGGTGCAAATTATTTTTTATTTCGCAGAGAGAGGAAAGCTGGGGAAGGAACTCCAGTGTGTCTGGGTCAGGTAAATTGGGTAGGTGAGGAAGCAATTGCGGACAGACAAGACAAACAAGACAAGATACAGGAACAGTGGTGGACACAAAATGTTGAAGGACACCATGATTGTGGTGAGGGTAGGGGCATCCAGAGCCCACAATCATCAAGCTGGGAGACAGTAAGAATAGAGTTTTCACCCATTGGACTGTCATCACTGCCACCTCACTCTGCTAGTGGCTGGAGTGCTTGACATCTTCTCCTCCTCCTACTACTACTACGCAAAATAAGGGAGAGCAGACTCTCCAGCTAGCATAAGCTTGCACCCATGGTGTGGTGCACCACTCTATGCACCATTCCTGGCAACTTGGTGCAGGTGATGGAATCACCACCCCCACCACTGCTCCCGATGGGTACCACTGGGCCAGCCTCTGGGGCAGGACTACCTGAGGGTGCAGGTAGTGCAGGGGCAGCAGAAGCAGTGCTGCTATGCTAGCTCCCATATGTGCTGGGCATCGGTGCTGGAGCTAGTGGAGGGGGGCAGGTGGATTCAGTGGAGCTGGCCTACCTCATTGCGCTGTGGAGTATTTAGTGATGTGGTGCACATGGATGACATGGGCACATTTTGACAATTAATAAAAATAAAACAAGAAAAAAATAAAATAAATATTTTTTACAATAACAAAATAAAATAAAAATTAAACAAAAATTATTTTAATAAACAATATAAAAATAAAAATAAAATGAAAATGAGAGATGACTGGGGTGAGAGAAAAATTAGATAATATTAGTACCTTCATATGTGACATACATTAATACAAATATTTATCTCTATCATTTTAACTTTTACATTTAAGTGTACACCTAACAGATGCACAATATACTACAGATTGTAGCAAGTAATCTTTGAAATGTGCATATATTGCAGATATATGTGTTCCAATTATATAGATTACAGTTTACAGCAGGGCATTTGTGCCACTGTTTTAGAGGTTTCAATTTAATAAAAATAGTATTAAAGAAATAACAGTACAGTTGTTAAGTGTGGGTATCTGAACCCACAACCTTTGACTAAAGTCTAACATTGGACTTAATTGATTTATGCTACAGACTAATGTATGCATACCTGCTTTTACATTCGGGATATGCATGCCCAAGTTGATACAATTGTGCAAAATACAAAAAAAAGCGATCTTTAACTTTTTATGCTACAATAACACTATTCTTCTGCTGCATACATACCACATGCTTCCTTCATTCTTGCCAGTCTATCCCCTTATACTCTGACATTGTACTTTTGATCACTGGCAGCTGTGGAAATAAAAGAACAGAACAGAATGCCATTATGCATACCAGTCTTGCTTATACTCAACTTTCTAAGTCTTACACATACTCTGTGTAGTTGGTACTTACACAAGTGTGGGATTGTCCTAAGTCCTAAATTCCTCAATCCAACAATCAAGGGTATCCCTCTTCCTCCTCTGTAGGTCATTAAAACAATGCCTACATGTCTATCCAGTACATGGGATACCTGTGGCACTGGATACAGCCTGGGCTAAATAATACCCAAACCTCAGACTTGTACTGGGAACCAGAATAGTCCACCTCCAGAAGCCTTTGGCTATGGTTCTTAGCTAGGAGTCCATTGAATCTCCTGGACTCCTGCACACCTCACCTCCGTGCCCTAAACCTGACACCTTCCCCACAAATGCTTGCCATGTCTACCACAGATCTAGAGCAATGGAGACTGATGCTTTCCCACCAATTCCAGTTATCACGTTTACTGAAGTGCACACCCTGCTTGTCACTGCTGCTCTTTGCTTACCATTGTGCAAACATGTTGCTCAAGAGTGCACACCCCCCAGCAATGCATTTACACAATGGTAAGCAGACAGAAGCAGTGCCAAGAAGTGAGGAATTAAATAATTGTAATTGCAATTGCAAGGTTATTGGATGTACAGGCAGTTGTGTATGTGTTTTAGGCAAATGTGAAGGCCATGTAAGTCTACATAGCAGCATTATACTTACAGGAATTTAGTACAAATTATACCCACAGGCATGTATCTGATAATAAAGGTGATAATACATAGCTAGATAAATAAATAAATAAATAACTGACACAATAATAGTGTCTCATCCCTTATACATATAATGAATATCAGGTCCACTATCTAAAGTGTTATAAGTGAGAGTGACTATAATGGGAAGTGGAACAACATTAAGAGTGTATGGAATATCATGTATCAGAGCCCAGGACTATGGCAGTCCTACACTTACACCTGCTGCCACAAGTAGGTTAAAATAACACTTGTCAATGTTGCAGTTCATTGCTATAAACTGCAATGTCACAACAGTAAAAAAAAGGTTGCACACCCTGTACTAGAACCCAGGACCATCTGTACTCCAGCCCTACACTTACACCTGCTGCCACAGGATTAGTTACATTGCATTCCTTATTCTACTAATCATTCTTAAGGTCTCACTGTTAACCACCTCTCAACACTGCTTAGTGGGTTTGTGTGATGCCCAATAGTATTAATTGAATGCATCTGGTTTCTATTTTTGGCTGTGTGGGTCATGTCTGCTTCCTGGGTGGTCCAGTTATCCAGTTTGCACACTATTGCGCTTCTCAGAAATGAGATAAGCACATCCACACCTGCCATTTATTTCTTCCATTCGACTGTGCTGCTCTCCACATTGTGCAAATACTGGCACCAAAAAAATTATTAGGAGAAAAAGAAAAAGAAAGGCAAGTAATTGAAATGAGGAAAAGCAATGTATGACATACACACAAGAAAATAATAGCGCACATGAGATATGTCTACATAGATCTGGATTTGAACTCTCACTCCAATGCACCTGCAGAACACAGGATGGGTGCCTTATCCCTCTTTATCATGCAAACAGCTTTGCAGCAAAGAACTGCTGCACAAAACCAACTGGAAAAGCATCTAAAGCGACATCAAACCGTACAACTCTTATTTGTACATTTATTATTTTTGGATGTAGTGCACGTAGTGATCACACAACCTGTTATGATATTGCTTGCAAATATATATCTCTGTCGTGTTTGTTGGTCATGCTTCAGTTATCTGACCAGTAATCTGAGACATGCAGTGTGTAAGCCATTCTATATTATTGAACTTAAAATGTCTAAGGATATTAAGTGGAAATAATATCATATGCAGTTGCCAACAAATGAATGGTAGGTTGGATGTTAAGGAACACAACCTGTGAGTTGTGTGCTGCTTACTTACATGTCCAACCTTACATCTAACACTTTCTAGATCTAACCTGACATGCCCAGTGGAAGTAAGGCAGCCAGCAGTGCTGCTGTGCTCTCCTTCTCCCAACCAGTAATCATTCTCAATTGCAATCTATTAAAAGCACAGACCAAGGGAGTGCCTACACTATGTTTACATCTCCTACACGGATCCAAGTATTTGAGATTCAGTAATTTAAATGAGTTCACACCTCAATTGCATCTTGACCATGCTAACAGCCCTGAATCGACACCATATAAAATGGCAACCATGTAGCTAGGCAAACTGATGGTGAGGATACTTAATTATGTTGGGAAAACTGCACATATGCTACTTCTTCAGGATATATCTCTACAGAGGAGTGATGAACTTCAGAAGGTATGCTTCCATTGGGTCAGCCACATACTGCACATGCTGGAATGTATTTAAGAAAAATATGAAGAAAAGGCTTTTACACTTTTATCTGTATGCATTAGTTAGAAGCCTACTGATGGCATGGGCATGTTTGTCAAGCCATTTCAGAGGTATACACCATTGCCAATACATGAAAATGGAATGATGTGTGATAAATATGTACAAATAGTTCAGGGATAGTTCCTTTGATAGAACTTTTAGCATTTCAATGATGGTTTGTAAGCAAAATGTGTCATTTATCTGTTGTTTTGGAGGGAGCAAAGGTGAGTTACTGTTGTGGCACAAACAAGGATAGACTGTTCTTTTGTAGGGGGGACGAAATGTGAGTTACTGTTATGGCACAAACAATGATATGTTGCTCTTGTTACTCTCCTTGTTTTGCATCCTGCCTGTTGTTCATATTTTACATCTGTAGACTGTTGTATGTTTCTCAAGGCAGCCGTGGTAGTGCAGCTGTTAGCATTGCCACCTCACAGCAAGAGGTTCTCCAGTTCGATCCTCGTCTGGGGTGCCTTCTGTGTGGAGTCTGCATGTCTTCCCTGTGGTCATGTGGGTTTCCTCCAGGTGCTCCGGTTTCCTCCCACATCCCAAAGATATGCTGTAGATGGATTGGATGCTCTAAATTGGCCCTAGGCGTGAGTGCGTGCATGTGTGCGCCTTTTGTGGAAAGTTGGGCACCGGGCTGGCAACTCAACACCGTAAAACTCCACTGCCAATCATGAGCAGACAGGTGATCCACTGTGGCGATCCCTAACAGGGAAAAGCCAAAAGAAGAAGACTGCTGTATGTTTCTCCAGGGGGTAATACTAAGTGGTTACGTTTTCTGTTTTATCTGGAAACAATTATTTTGTAGTTATGTGATACTTATGTGTATTACCCTTCTGTTGACTTTTAGGACACTTAGGAGTATGCCACCCAAGCGTTTCAGTCCTTGGAGACCCTATTCACCAATGCTGAGAAAGTACAGTTTTGTACCTACCATAAATGTAGATGTCCGATAGGTATGCATCTGCAGTCCTAACATATGGGTTGTCCTGCCTCAGGCAGCCCTTCGGTCGGCCGGATTCCAAAGTCTAGGTCTGGCCTCGGCTGATGTCGCACTTCACCTGACGTCATAGCTGCTGTGGTATAAAGGCATCAGCCGATGCCATTTTCCTCAGTGTTTCTTGCCCCAGATGCCAGGTGCCCTCTAGGAAGGCTAAATTTGGATAAATGCAAATAATTCCAAACAGTAGAGAGCAAAAATTATATATATATATATATATATATATATATATATATATATATATATACATATATACAAAAACAAATACACCATAATAATTTCCCCCAACTAGCTAAAAGAGGGGTAGGTACCCTAGGAATACCACAGAGGGGAAGGAGAGTGGGTAATCCTGACTGCAGATGCATACCTATCGGACATCTACATTTATGGTAGGTACAAAACTGTACTATGTCCTTCAAGGATGCATCTGCAGTCCTAACATATGGGTAGAATACCATAGCCAAACTGGGGGAGGAGGCACTAAGATAAAGATGGTGTAGTCAAGATCCCTTGCATCACAGCAGTTGCAAAACCTGCTCTGGATCTGGAGTATAAAGGAAGGTTATAATGCTTGGCAAATGTATGCATGGAGCTCCAAGTAGTAGCTTCTAAAATGTCTTTGGTAGCCACTCCTCATAGGAAAGCTGTAGTGGTGGCTGTAGCTCTTGTGGAATGAGGTCTGATATTTTCAGGAGTTGTCTTTCCATGAAAAGAGTAGCAAAATCGTATGCAATTTCCTATCCATTTTGAGATTGTCTGTTTTGAAATTGCTTTTCCTTGCATTCCTGTTGCATATGCTACTAGAAGTTGGTCAGTTTTTCTGTTGGTCTTAGTTCTGTCCAGATAGTAGCGTAATTGCCTGTGCACATCCAAGGTATGTAGCAGTCTTTCCCCCCTGTTCTGTGGGTTGGGGAAGAATGTAGGTAAATGAATCGCTTGGTTCAATGATACTCTGGAGACCACTTTTGGCATAAAGGTAGGGTTGGTTCTCAGAGACACTCTATCCTGATGGAAGATAAGGAAGGGCTGTACTGCCATTAATGCCTGTAATTCAGATACCCTTCTTGCTGAAGTGATTGCTAGCAGGAAAGCAGTTTTCCAAGACAAGAACTGTAAATCTGCTGTTGCTGCTGGTTCAAAAGGGGGAAGTGTTAACTTTTCCAGCACAAAGTTGAGATCCCATGAAGGTAAAGGTGGTTTCCTTGGAGGCTTTACATTTTTGATTCCTCTCAAGAACTGTCTGAGTAGAGGATAAGAGAAGACAGGAGGATCCATGTTGTATTCTGCTGAGACTGCTGATGCATGAATCTTAATGGAGGAGTAGGACAGGCCATTGTGGAACAGTTCTGCTAAGTATTCCAGGATGTGTGCTATGTTTGCCAATGAGACATTTTCTCCCTTTGCTGCACTCCAAATGAGGTATCTTTTCCATTTGGCTGAATAAGTTTTCCTTGTGGAGGGTCTGCGAGCCTCCAGGATAATGTCCTTAACCCTCTGAGATAAATCTGGGTTATTTTGTTTTATGCAATATTCCAAGCAGCTAGCTGCAGTGTTTTCAAGTTTGGATGTAGGATCTTTGTAGTTGTTCTGTGTTAGAAGTAAGGGACATAGAGGTAGAGGCCATGCGTGTGTCCGAGACATGCTTCTCAGTAGCGGGTACCAATGTTGCCTCGGCCAGTCTGGAGCTATCAGGATTACCCTTGGCTGATCCTCTTTGATCTTCAGTAGGACTTTGTACATCAAAGGAAGAGGTGGGAATGCATATGCTGTCAGGTTTTTCCAGCTGAAGGAAAGGGAGTCCACCCTCCAAGCAAGTGGGTGGTATGCTCTTGTGCAGAATTTCTTCAATTGGTGGTTGTGTGAGGAGGCGAACAGGTCTATCTCTGGTAGTCCCCATTTCTTTGTTATGGTTTTGAAGATATCTGGATGCAGCATCCATTCATGAGCATCCGTGGTAGTTCTGCTTAAGGTGTCTGCTAGTGAATTTTCTTTTCCTGGTACAAATCTGGCCTGAAGTTGAATGTTGAGATTCAGGGCCACATTCCACAGGTCCATTGCCATCCGGCATAGAGGATATGAGTGTGTACCTCCCTGTTTGTTGATGTACCACATGACTGTGGTATTGTCCGTCCTTATCAGCAGGTGACCTTGTTGAAGAAATGGTCGGAATACCTGGATTGCATGTTTCACTGCCAGCATCTCCTTTAGATTTATGTGTAGATTCAGCTGGTCTTGGGTCCATAGGCCTTGTATGCACTTGTCCACCATGTGTGCCCGCCAGCCTAGGTCTGAGGCGTCCGTGGTGATGGTCTGGATTGGATGAGGTTTGTGGAAAGGCAGTCCTCTGTTCAACTGACAGGCCTGAGCCCACCACTGGAATTCTTGCTTCAGGCATGGAATTATTGGAATCTGGGCTTCTAGACTGTGCTTGTGTTGAGACCATACATTCCTTAGGTACCATTGCAACTTTCTCATATGCAGCCTGGCATGCGGAATCAATATTATGCAGGATGCCATGTAACCCAGGGCTTGCAGGACTTTCCTTGCAGTAAGCTGAGTTTGCGTTGTTAATGTCATGAAATATACTGGTAGTTGCTTTTGTTTTTCTTCTGTGAGAAAAGCCATCTGAGTTGATGTATCCAGTTCTGCAACCAAGAATGTTATCCTTTGGGATGGTACTAGTCTTTATTTTTGCATGTTGACTGTGTATCCCAAGGCTTGCAACCGTTGTATGACCTTTTCCAAATCTTTTGTTAATTTTGCCTTGTTGTCCGCTTGTATTAGGCAGTCATCCAGGTATGGGTAAATTTGAATTCCCTGAAGCCTGCAATGAGCAATTACTGATGCCAGGCATTTCGTGAATACTCTGGGCGCAGTAGATAAGCCAAAGGGCAATGCTGAGAATTGATAATGCTCTGATCCTGCAAGAAATCTGAGGTGTCTTCTGCAATCTGGTCGTATAGGGACGTGCAGGTATGCCTCCTTGAGATCTAGAGTCACCAGCCAAGACTCCTTGCCCAGCATGGGAAGAAGTTGCTGGAGGGTCAGCATTTTGAATTTTGGAACAATGAGGTATGTGTTCAGAGCGGACAAGTCGAGAATAGGTCTCCATTGATTTTCTTTTCTTGGTACAAGGAAAAGCCTGGAGTAAAATCCTTGGCCTTGTTCCATAGGCGGTACCTGTTCTATAGCTCTCATCCTTAGTAAGTTGTTGATTTGTCTTAGAGCGTCTGTTTTTTGGCTTGGTGGTAGGTTTGGCATTCCTCTCTTTTTTCGTAGAGTGTGGAAGTGAAACCTGTAGCCTTTGTCTATTGTTTGTAAAGTCCATTTGTCTCCTGTAATGTAGTGCCAGTTGTGGGAAAATAAAGCTAGTTTTCTGCCCAAGGGTGCTTCCAGTTGTTCCCTGGTAGGCGGAATCAGAGCCAAGTCATTGTGTCTGTCCAGTGGAAGTGGTTGTAGTTGAATCTGTGGCAGTACTTCTCTGGTTGGTAGGCTGCCACTGACATCCCCTGTAGGTACCCCTGGATTGACCTCTGCCTCTTGGGCATCTATTTCTGCCTCTCTCTGCTCTGGAGGTGTCTGGAAAGGACCAATTCTTCGAAGGCCAATTTCTGCTAAACCTCGGAGGTTGGACCTGTAAGAAATCCTTGACTGTTTGGACAGATTTTGCTTTTTCCTCCACCTTCTTTAGAACCTCCTGTGCAGGGGAGCCAAACAAACTTTGTATCTCCATAGGAGCATCTAGGAGTTTTGACTTAACATGGTCTGGTAAGAATTGTTCTTTTAACCAGGCATGCCTTCGAATCACTGTTCCAGTCATAGCTGATCTAAAGGAAGCTTCCAGTGCATCATAGCCACATTTTAAGAAATGGTTACTGACCTGCTGAGAGTTATTTACCAAATCCTGAAGGGACTTGCGGTCTATAGGTTCAGGAGAGGACAGTTTTTTATTTAGCTGGTCTAACAAAAATTCCTGGTACTGAATCATGTGAAATTGACAGTTTAAGGCCCTGGCTGAAAGAGTAGCAGAAGTATAAACCTTTTTACCCCATCTCTCTAATGCTCTAGATTCCCTTTCAGAGGGGAGAGGATTTTTGGCAGAGGCAGCTGCCACAGCTTTAGGGCCCTGTGAAATGGTTTCAGGATCTGCCACAGGAGCCTTATACAAATGGTAGTGTGTGTCCGGGACCCTGTAATATCTGTCAGGCTTGGCAGGGGCCGGAGGAAGAGAATCAGGGGCAGTACAGGCATCATTGTATGCATCATCAACAACTGTTAGTACTGGAGGAATGGCTAAAGGCCTATGCTGTGGTAAGTGTAAGAAAGTCCTTAGCCTTTTCCTTGAATCTGAAAAATCCTGGCCCTGCCATTGAAAGTGTTCCCTCATAGCATGTAAGGTTTCCCCAAAAGAAAATTCTTCAGGAGGAGAGGCAGAAGGAATGGAGTCTTCTGCATCAGAATCTTCATAAGGAGAATATGGGCCTTCCTGAGGGTCTGCGATATCTGAGTCATCCGAGGAATAGTCTGTGGAAACAGGTTCCGGGGGTTCAGTCCTAGGCCTCTTCTCTGGAGGGGGTTGAGAGGCCCTGTCTGGGTGAGGTTGGGATCCCCTGATCAGAGAAATGAGATCCTCAGCCAGGCTGAGCATTTGAGAACCAGAGGTAGGCCTGTGTGAGGGAATTTTAGCAGGTAAGGCCTTAGAAGATTTAGCTGCTTTAGCCCTGGCAAAAGCCTTGATAGACATAGATGCAGGGAGTCTAGCAGCCCCACGTGCAGGGGTAGATATGTCTAAAGGAATAGTATCTGACAAATCCTGGGAGCTTGCTTCTGTAGGCGCAATTTCTGTAGCCGATTCAACCATGCTTTGTGAAGCCTCGGCTACCGGAGGCCTGTTTTCGGTCGAAGGAAGAACCGAGGACTCGGTTTCAGCCGAAACCGAGACACTCGCGGTTGGCCTAACCGTGGTTTCAGCTGAACCCGCGGACTGCGAGTGTCGGTCCTTTTCCTTGCGCTTTTTAGCTAATTGTGCTGTCGGAGTCTCCGACGGCATTTTGTAAGCAAAAGCGGGACCAAAAAACTCCTCTGCAAACTCCGACCGACGTCTAAGCGTCCATCGGTTGAAAGATGCACAGGCTAAACAAGCTGATACGTCATGGTCCGGGCCTAAACAAGGAAGGCAGTAAGAGTGGAAATCCTTATGAGGTATTTGTTTCCCACAAGTTAAACAATTATTTACTTTGTCTGACATCGGCTGAGGCAAGAAAGTCCCCAACGGGGTACTTAGCTTTTTAGAAGTCTTCGGTAGTAGAAATCTCTGGATCTGACTGACCGGCACTTGCGAACAGCTTCTGCTTCGGGCACCGCGCGGCAAGAAAGACTGAGGAAAATGGCGTCGGCTGATGCCTTTATACCACAGCAGCTATGACGTCAGGTGAAGTGCGACATCAGCCGAGGCCAGACCCAGACTTTGGAATCCAGCCGACCGAAGTGCTGCCTGAGGCAGGACAACCCATATGTTAGGACTGCAGATGCATCCTTGAAGGACATCCAGGTGACACTGGATGCCTTTAGGCAACATGGTGCTTTTCTGCTGGAAAGGGGATGGGGAGATATGATATGTAGGATGCAAATTCGGCACAGATAGTTAATGATGTGAATGCCATGGGTAGTCACAGAAGGACATATGAGCAAGTGTGCCAGAGGGCCACTGACATGATATCATTTGCATGGAGGACAGCAACTGTAGTGGGCAGTAACCAAATGGTTACTGAGGGAGGGCCTGCTAGGGAACCACCAATATCCAATGAAGAGTTCCTGGCCAATGTCAGGGATCCAGACAGCTCACAGGAGAGTGTAGTACAGCAAGTCCTTGATGTCGCAGCAACAGCTTCAGAGACAGCAAGCACATCCCAGGAGGAGCTTCCAGGTAGGCTTTGGTATCTCAACAGTTGAATACTGTTGTAAAGTGAAATGACTGAAATCAATAAGTTACTTCTGTGTCACATGTATTTTTTTGGGGGGGTGAAGATTGCTGCAGTTATTAGCTTAGGTTGAAACTGACAGCCATTTTCTTGTTGAAAATATAGTTAATGGATATATATATAAAGGGGTAAAAGTGTTACCCCGTGTGTTACTGTTAATTGTGATGATGT
This sequence comes from Protopterus annectens, assembly GCF_019279795.1. Lineage (NCBI taxonomy): Eukaryota > Metazoa > Chordata > Ceratodontiformes > Protopteridae > Protopterus > Protopterus annectens. The sequence continues at coordinate 261,295,511 of NC_056745.1, read as the reverse complement.
TGCCTTTACCTCTTGCTTAACTTCTTCTAGGACCATTTGTATTGCAAAAGAGAATCTCATCTGCAGATGGTAAGCCAAACAGTTTTATGTCAGCACTGCTGAGCAATTTAAAAAAATATTTTAGTGTGTACTGTTGATGTCAAGTCTGTTGTGTGTGTATTGCTGTACGGTCTGTAATAGTGGCAGCACTGTTACTTTGTCAGTATATATTGGACTATAGTAGCATAGGTATTCATTTTTTCCTGTGTCTGTTGCTTTTTACCACAGGTGATCAGGACAGTGGGAGTATAGGCCCTCTGCCACCTGATATCAGTGTATCAGCAGACTCTGATTAAGATGATGGCCAAACTTAGACACAGTTGGGGGTGCAGAGTTGAAGCTGACACTGAGGTTATCATACAACCATCCTCTGCAATTCCATCAGACACAGCCAGTAGGCCTACGCCTACCCATTCCAGTGTGCCCTCAGATATTGGACAGGTGGAGGGCAAGGCCACTGATCAGGGAAGTGTGGCTACTGTGGCTTCAATGCCTGTTGACTCTGGCTGTAGCCAAAGTGAGGGTGAGGTGCCATGCAGACCTGCTGCCCCTCCTCCATTTGGTGCAGGTTTCTCTTCCTGTGCCACTGAATGTATATTTAGGGCCATCATGGAGACACAGGCATATTCCTACAGGTGCTCCAGACCAATGCTCAGGCTAACATGCATGACTGCCCCCACAGTATTACTAATTCAATGGATCGGGTGAATGATACATTGGAATGAGGATCTGTGATGGAACAAGGGGTGTCTCATGGAATGAGAATCGTCTGTGATGGAACATTTGCTGGGAGGGGAATGACATCATCATGGCTGTAGGTCAGCCACATCATCTGCTGTCAGCCAACTTGTCAATTCCCGATCATGCTCCCATAGTAGCAGTACTTCCAGTGGTCAGTCAGTGAGTGTGCCACCACACCCAGATGTGGCAGGCCATGGGGTCATGGTCCTGGGCATCCCCATGAAGGGAGCACATCCAGCATAAATCAGTCACATTCAGGTAGTAGCAGTGCATCTGACCATGGATGTGCCAGTCCAACTCTTGGCAGAGCCAGTTCTCACGCTCAGGGAATGACAACAATGACTTGCCACCTCTACCATGGATAGTTCTCACCTGTCTGACATACTAAGATGTAGAGCCAGCACAGAGCTTGGCTGTGTTCATGCAGACACTCACACACCAATATCACCTGGAGAACCATTACAGACACACACACAACAGATACTCATTCTGTCTCACTGGTCATTTGTCGGTTTATCCAAATGTCTGCCTGCTTCTCTTTCTTACTCACATATAGTCACTGACCTTTTGTGTCAGCCTACGCTTCCTGACCCCCCACACACATCACTCTGTGCAAGTGATAACTGTGTCATATCCCTGCTATGTATCCCTGAATCCAAACGATAGAAAAGCTTTGTGTCTGATGCTCAGGGTGCATAGCTAACTTAGTGTTTAGTATATCTGCATTTGTGGTGTTGAACTGGTAAATATACCTTTGATTTATATTGGCCTTGGAAAGTTACACAGTTGATAACATCAACATTTCCCAACTTTATACTGAATGATCTTGTGAGGGTTGTGAAGTCAGAAGCTGCATTCATTATTTTCTAACTTCTCTATTTAATGATTTTCCGGTACAAACGTATGATGCTAAATTGAGGGCATGCAATGATCATCAGTACTTTTGAGAAGAATGACTGTGTGAATCTTTAATGCCTGAGGCCTGCTACTTAGTAATGAACACATATAAGTCAAATGAGTCTCTGCTGTCTCATGTTAAGGTAAGTTCTGTACAAATCTCCCACCTTTTGCTTATTTATAATACTAAGTAATGAAATACAAGGATATGCCACACATTCATATTAATAAATAATACACTCCATGTTCAGGATTTACCTTGTAAATGCAGCAGTTGCCACAGTTGTAGTTCAGGGCTGACTGTGTCTGATGCAACCAGTACAGTACACAGTGAATAAATGGGGAGGTAATGGTTGGGTGAGTTGCCTGGCATCAATGTTACTATGTATGTGAGTAAGAGGAAGATTGCAGAACCTTAGGTGGTGAGTGAGTGTGCTATGCGTTGCCTCTTAACAAATGCAAGGGCATACTGAGCACACCTACATCTGCTTACACCCACAGCAGCTGGTGGTTCCCCCTCTGACTCATCATCTGCCTATGGCTGTGGTGACCTTGGCATTGGTGGCGGGATGTGTGCGGCTTCCGTTGCTTATCATGCTGAAGCAGTTTCCTCAGGATTATGTTGTGTAGCATGGTACATAACTGTCAATATTTCTGTACATATCTGTGGATTGTACTGCAGGACTCCCCCAGATGTATATAGGCATTGGAACTGTGACTTCAGCAGTCCAAACATGTGCTCTATGATATTTCTGGTTTAAGCATGTGCCTCATTATAGCATTCTTCCATGGGTGTGTGTGCATTTCTGATGGGTGTCAATCAGCCACGGTTCCAGTGCACAGCCTGCATCCCCCAGTAAATGATCCTGTGGGATATCCCCCCTAGAAACATCTGGTACAGTTGTGAGGTGCACCAGATATGTGAGTCATGGTAACTGCCAGGGTTGCCAGCACACACATTCAAAATGATTCCCTTGGCATTACACACAACTTGGAAGTTGATAGAGTGGTAGCCCTTTCTGTTTGTGTAGAGACTAACCTGTTCCCTGGGTAGTTCCTTAATTTCTGTAAGCGTGCAATCTATGGCATCCAGTATTTCAGGGTAGTGTGCTACATGGTAGAACTCCTGTACATTTCTGGCCCTCTCCTCAGAACTATGGGGAAAATACAGGTGGGATAAGGAGAAGTGTTTTTTTCTCTCAGTGTAAATTTCTGGATGATCCTGAATGATGATGCCTGTGACACTGCCAGCATGATGCCATTGGTCTCTGGAAGGTACCTGTAGCTAAGATTCTAAGTGCCACACACACCTTTGCCTCCACTGGGATGGGTTGCCCTCAGTTGACTCTGGCTCTGAATTGAGGATGGCAGTGATCACTGAATTCCTGTAGTGAGTCCCTTTCCACCATGTAGCGCTCTACAATTTCCATGTCATGTAGGTTGTGAAAAGTTAAACGGGGCCTGAAAACTCTTCTCTTTCTTGACCTGGGCTTATTGGTGGCAGCAGCAGTATTGGATTCAGCCTGTAGGACATGCAAATGAATTAAAGCAGCACCCCCTAACATTTTTTCCATTGTAAACTCCTTTCCGTGGCTGTATTCCAAAAGTTTTGGAATTTGAAGGGAAAACCAGCACAGAGTCTACACGGATGTTTTATAACTTGTTGTATAGCTCCACCATGTTGGATTAAGCAATTCAGCTGCTTATGCTGTAATTACCATGCCATGGTGTTTACCTTGTCTGCACATGGGGTAAGCGCCTCTGCATGACACTTACTGATTCCAAAATTCATTCCTACTGTGTAAAGTTTATTGAATCCCCCTGTAAATCTTCTAGTGTTGTTCATTTCTAATTTATGCTTATATAGTGTGTTGCTGATATTAGAGTCCTTGATGTTGTAGTTATGTTCATAAATCTTCTTTTTCAATGCACATTCTATCTTGCCAACATAATGTGCATGGCAAAAATTGCAGAATGCCAAATATACCACCCCTACAGTGCTATAGTTAAACTTTCATTTATCTTAAATTCATTGTCTACTGTATTCATTTTAATGGTATGGCCTTCACAGGTAAATTTACACCGAGAGCAGAAACCACTTCCCCTCATCCCACTATTTGGTCTTTTAGGAGTATTAGTATTATAATTTTTCTCCAATTTCTCTTTAATTCTCAAATGCCTTTTATGAATGAAGCATGGGTAACTTTCTAGTGCTTTTCTACGCGACCCATCATAAGCAATACATTTCCAATTATTTTTTACAATGTGCTTCACCTGATTACAACCAACTCCATATTTAATCACCATGGTGAGCTCAAATTCTGGTTTAATATTACTTTCCTTAGTCATCCCACCTTGGTTAAAACTGCAATTGCCTTAAAGGAGAGAAAATAAATCCGTTCTCCTCTTCTCAATCACCACATTACTGATTTCATTTAACGTTCCCAGGGGTTAGCCTCTTTCAAGAAACATTGTTACTAAATTATCAACTTTCAACAAAAATTGGTCTTCACCAGAAGTCAGCCTTGACACTCATTCCATCTGGCCTTTAACTTAGCCTCTGTTTTGGCACTTTTGTATGATTGCTGGTAAAATGTAAAAAGTTATTAGAATACATGGGGTTTTGGTACAGTTTAGAATCAAATTCATGTGTCATTGTTTTTGAAGATGGTAACATCTAAGTAATTGACTGATTCAAAAAATAAGTATAAGTAAATCTTAAAAAAAATAGCTGTACTGTTTAAATAACTCAGAAATTCTTCAAAATAGATGTACTACCCTTCCACATAATAAATACATCATCCAAAAATGTCAAAAATGTAACTGTATGTGCCTTGTATCTAGATCGAAAAAAAAAGTTCTGCTCCCATTGCCACAATACAATGTTTGCATATATTGGAGCGCACACAGCTCCCATGGCCATACCCTTCCTTTTTCTAAAATACTCCCATTCAAAAAATGTAATTATTGTGTAGAATGGCTTCTATGAAGTCACCTGGAATAATAGTTTCTTCATTGCTAAAACTACTATGTTTATAATAAGTATCTTTGAACCATTCTAGGCCTATCTAATGTGGGATGCAAGAGAATAAATCTATCACAGCTGCAGTTGCAAGTATAATATTGTCCCAAGAAAACTCCTGTTTTATGCTCCTCAAAAAGTCCCAAGAGTTCTTAAAATGAATGAATGCTTCTTAAGAAAATCTTTTATTTTGTCATCCAGCCATAAGATGTGTTTTAGAGCCAGAAGCCGTCACAATTGGGCATGCAGGGGGATTTTGTATATTTTTATGTATCTTAGGGATTCCAAATATAGTAGAAATCAGAGGATGATCAACCATTAAAAACTTATACAACTGTAGGTTAATTATACCTTGGTCAGTCAAGACATGTAGTAAATCAGTTTTATTATATGCCCTTTATATTATCATATGAATTATCATTTTTTATTATACAATGACCCACCCCATTCATATTCCAAAATGTGCACACTGATTGGGCAGCATGCCCGTTGTAAATCAGACTTATACTAATGGAAAAAGGTCCGGTCGCTGGACTTTTTCCATTAGTATAAGTCTTGATTTTTTTGTGTTTTTGGTAGCAATGGAGAACGGAAGAGCTCCATTGCTGTAATCTCACTATGTTAAATGAGTTTAACATAGCGAGACAGCTTTAAAAAAGGGAATGGAGATCTTCCTTTCTCCATTGCTTTTTTTAAAGCAATTTCACTGTGTTAAACTCTTTTAACATAGAGAGACACATTTAAAAAGCAACGGAGATCTTCCTTTCTCCGTTGCTTCCACACAAAGCTCTGATGTACTGCGTAAGCATACGCATGCGCAGTACATCAAAACTGTCCTGGAATACCAGACAGCTGCAGAAGGGTAGCACGGAAGCATTATACAATGCCATTATTTAAGAAAAGTAAGTATTTTTTTTCTTAAATAATGTCATTGCATAAAAGCAATAACCCACTTCTGGGTGTGGGTAATGCTGGATTTGCCCACGGTTGTCTTTGTTTGGCCACTCGGGCTTCACCCTCATGACCAAACCACACCAACCATGGGTAAATCCAGAATTACCCACACCCAGGTGTGGGTTATTGCTTAAATATACCATACAACCTGGCTGTATAGTCAATAACGTTCATCAGGGCAATCCCCTCAACATTATCTGGCTTCATTATCCTGATTTCCTTATTACAACATAACTGTTTCGAGATGTCAAATTCCTCCTTCTTTAAATTATAACTCATTCCAAAGTGTCTTTTATATAAATTCCTGATATCCCTCTCACAAAAATTTTCAGATAACTGCAAGGTAGGGTGTAGGGGGGATTGTATGCAATTTTTCTAGCAAATCCAGTGGAATTAATGGTTGTGGTAGACGAGTCTTGGAACATAAATTTAAACTTGAGCTTCCTGGTGTATACTTTTAAAATCTATCAAGACATCACACACAACTGTTCTTACCTTAGGTACAAAGGTGAAACCTTTACTGAACAAATCATGGTCTCTTGCATCTATTTCTACATTAATACATTTATAAACTTTGAATCCTTTATATTCACTATTGACCATGATTCCATTAGTACCAGTTTCAAATTTATTAGTTTGAAACAATTTATTACTCAGATTCAAACTAGCCAAGGAATCAGGCAGTGCACCACTTAAAACTATCGCATCATTGTTAATTAATAACATCGTCACCCCACCTATTGTTTTTTCTGTTGTTCATGCCCCAACCTTTGTGAGTAACCGAAGCCTGTGCTGATTGAGGGGCATGTGCATGGTCCTTTTGAGCTAATCTCTTGGACTGGCACAAATGTGTTACAGTTAAAATAATATATTACATACTTCGAGGTTTGCATATATTTAATTAAATCCATATTAAATGTTTTTAATCAGTATTTTATGCATGTTATTTGTTTTATAATTGATTCCTTGGGTAAGGACTATTTATTACTATCCAACTACAAATGTTTATGTTGTACCTTTAAGAAATCTTTAAGAAATTCTTGATTGAATATATTAACTGGAAGTCAATTGGTTAAAAGTTTGCTTGTATTGTATTTAATCAGCTGTTTTTATAGGTTCATAGGTTCATAGGTAGGTACTAGGCTATCTGCCCAAAGGCATTTATAAGCCTAGCCGGAATGTGTTCATTTTCGCCACCCCCTTAGATTAGTTCCCTGTGCCTCTGCCCAGCAGAGCCACTGAAGTGATCCCCGGGGTAAACATCCTGTTTGCCATCCACTCGTCAAGGTTTCTCTTGAAGAGTGTTAGTGAGGAGCTCTGCCTAATGTAGATTGCAATCTTGTTCCAGAGCATGGAAAGTCTCTAGGACAGGAATCTATCCCTCCAGCATGTCCTATTTATTGTTGTGGTGAGGTTTAGATCCCTAGAGCGTATGGCTTGAGGGGATATGGTTTTCTTTAGGTGGAGCATGTCCATCAATTCTGGGTTGGACATGGCCTTTTATGTCAAGCAGCGATCACCTCTGAGTAGGCGGTATGCAACTGAGTACAGCTGGAGTTTCTTCAGTCGAGCTGCATAGGGCACCTGTTTGAGGCCAGTGATCCTCTTGGTGAGGTACTTCTGTGGTCTTTCCAGCTGTTGCAGCTGTCTGGGAAGGTACATCCCAAATGGGGCGTTGTATTCTATGATGGGTCTGATGAGTGATGCGTAGAGGGGCACAATGACCTCTTCTGATCTGGATGCAAACCCTTTTGTGATTAGGTGGGCCACATAGAAGGATTTTCTAACCACTTTGGCAATGTGATTATCAAAGAAGAGATTGCTATCTACTTGAGTCCCCAGATCCCTTATTTTGTCTTCCGTATTTAGGGGGCTACCACCTATGTGGTAATTTGCGGTACTTTGTTTTTTCCAAAGGGGATGACTATGCACCTTTTGGCATTTAGCTTGAGGCCATGGTTTTGACACCAGGTATCTGTCTCAGTGAGACACTTTTGGAGGATGTATGTGTCAGCCGGAGAGTCAATTATAGCCCCTAGTTTGCAGTCATCTGTGAACTTGGTCAGTCAGAGTTCTCCTGTGCTTGCCTGTACCTCTGAGAAGTATATGCCGAACAGGAGGGGTCCTAGGACTGAGCCCTGGGGAATGCCACTTGTACCCAGTTTAGAGTCAGACCTAGCTCCCACATCTCTTATCATGTGGGTTCTGTCCGTGAGCCAGTTGGCAACCCATCTCGTGATGTAGGGGTTTATGTTCAGGCTGGTGAGCTTGTCTATAATACCAGAATGGGGAATGGTGTTGAAGGCATTTGCGAGGTCTAGGTAGGCTGTGTTTCCCTCGTCTATAGCCTTGGTAACTGTCTCAAAGAAGTCCACCAGGTTTACCAAAGCCAAACTGGGTAGGGTCCAGTGTTTGGAGGTTCCCAATATCTCTGTTAATGAAATCCATGATGATGCGCTCCATAGCCTTGCAGACCAAGCTAGTCAGGCTTATAGGATGATAGTTCCTGGAGTCTGTTATGGTTCCACCTTTGTGGAGCAGAATAACCATTGCTGTGCACCACTCTATGGGCACGTAGCCTGTGGAGAGGCTGAGTTTGAACAGTGTGTTTAGGTGAGGGGTTAGTTCATCTTTGAGCTCATGTAGGATGCAGCCTGGGACACCGTCCGGTCCCACTGATGATGTGTTTTTGGCTTTGGAGAGGGCTGTTTTAATGTGAGTGTCTGTGATTTCAGGGGCACTACATTCTTCTGGTATGGTTATGGGCCCTTTTGGGGGTGAGAGGGGGGTGAAGTTTGCACTGAACCTGTCTGCCAGGATGTTGGCGATATCAGTTGGTTCAGTGTATTTTGTGCCATTCTGCACTAACTCCGAGCAGATCTGTGGATTGCCACTTAGATTCTTGACATAGCTAAAGAATGCCTTGTGGTTATCTTTGGAGTCCTTGGCAATTTTTCTTTCGAAGCTAGCCTTGGATGATTTTATGAGGGATCATAGTTTCTTGCTGATACTGATCAGGGATGTCTTCCCCTCTTGGGATTTTACTCTTTTCTGTACTAGTTTCCTCCTTCTATTGTATAGCTTGTTTATGGCAGGGATCTACCAGACTGGTTTCCTTTTCCTGGAGGAGTGAGTCTTGGTTTTGCTTGGGATGGCACGATCCATGCATTCTTGTAGGTGCCTGTAGAGTGCATTAGTAAAGGATTTTGCAGCTTGGCTAGTATTATCCTTTAGCATGGGGGATTTGAAACTTTCCACTTCGGTCTTAAGTAACGTGAAGTTTGCTTTTGTAAAGTTTGTTACAGTGGTTTCTTTGACCGGGGTGGGGGCAGAATGTGGATATCCAGATTGATTAGTTTATGGTCAGATCTAACCAGCGAGGGCTTGACCTCTGGTGTGGAACACTGGTCGCCCATGTTGGTGATGACCAGGTCTAATATGTTGTCACCTCTGGTGGGGCTTGTTGACCAGTTGATCCAGGGCATTTTAGTTTATAAATTCTAGAAAATGTTGGGCAAGGGAGTTAGTACTTGCGTAGTTTTCCCAGTTAATGTTTGGGTAATTGAAATCACCCAATATCAGGGTGTTTGTTAGTACCTTTATGTTTCCCAGTGTTTCCAGAAATGCGGAATGGGGGTCCTGGGACATGATGGGGGATCTGTAGCAAGCTACAATTTGAACTGCAGTTCTGCCTGCTGTTAGTTGCAAGTGGATGATCTCTGAAGCATCATGCTGTGCCACTAACCTGGAGGTGTGGGTATCCTTGATGAATATGGATACGTCCCCGCCTTTTGTATTTTGGTCTGGGTTTTGTGACCAAAATGTATGGTATGAGTTGTAGCCTGTTAGTGCTGGGGTGCTCTCTGCAGCCTTAAACCAGGTCTCTGTTACTGCACATACTGAGGAGTGCCACGAGTGCATGCATTTTGAGGTTTAGACTTCTGGCATTGAGTAGCATTACCCTCAGTTTTTTGTTACTTGTGCTATTTGTGGCAGTGGGTTTGTCTTTTGAGCCTTGCCTAAAAAGGCACTATGGGGGTGGCAAAAGCCTTGGCCAGTATTCAAAAGCATAAGGGTGACAGGTGCAAGCCATCTCTAGCGAAGCAGCGTGGCTTGTCGAGCATGTCATCCCAGGCTGACAGATACTGAATTCCCTTTGAATGACACCAGAAGCTTAGCCAATTGTTGAAACTGATAATTTTTTCTTTATACCGTGGTATCATTCTTGGTGAGGGCAGGATGCTACTCAGGGTCAGGGTCATACGGGCCTGGGCTACATGATCCGAGAGCTCTTCCATGTCTCTTTTCATGTAGTCCAGGGAGGTATGGCTCAGGTCATTCACACCAACATGGACAATGACAGAGTTGTATTTGTACTTGTTCTGGAGTGACCTGAGTGCTTGTGTTATGTGGCGGATCCTGGCACCTGACAGACAGCTAACAGTAACCTTCTCCTTGTTCAGCCTAGTCAGTGGGATGTCAGTGTGCCTGACTATAGAGTCACCTATTACTAGTGTGTTGGGTATGTTATTTTGCCTTAAGGGCTGTGATTGAGTGGCACACTGGTTTTGTGAAGTATGTGTTTCATGGTTTGTGTTGGGGGGCGGGGGGTTGCTTAGATGTCTGCTTTGGAGGTCTCTGTTGCTTTTGCAGATTTTTATTTAGAGCCTCCAAGTATGTTTTTGTGTACTTATGTGTGTTTTTTGCTAGTGCTGGTTTCATAGGTCTATGTGGGACTGATAGTATGATGCAAGTAATTCCCTTCTCCTCTTGACTGTCTGGTCCAGTCTTGGGTTGAGAGAGCTTAGCCTCCAGTTTAGTTGTATAATTGCATCTCTTGCATGTATTAATGTTTGGTGGTAGGAGGAGAGGCCTTGTCCTTCTCTACAGTATAGGGGGGTCTAGTGCTAAGGTTTATTAGTGCTTGCTATGAATTTTGAGCAAGTGCCAGGCTGAGAAGTGAATGGTTTGAGTGCTTATGTTGAAAGTTTGTCTAGTTCCAAGGGAAAATTTGAAGAGTAGACTTTGTGGAGCTGGGAATAGTTATACCTTAGCTAACTGGCGCTGCCCAGTGAGCAAAACCACGCTAATGTGGGTTTTATAGCAGGGAAATGAAAAAGAGAGAAATTAGCCCAAAATGGCCAAAAAACTACTAATTTCTGGGCTGAATCCACTCCTCCAGGGACAGATAGGCTGCTCAAAGCTCCCCTCTCTCACAGGTGAACAGAGAAACACAGAAACTTGTAACAGCCCTGAATTCAGCACTAACCTGAAAACTGGACTATACTAGCTTAGAAAGGTGGGAAAACAAGTTTTTTTTTTTGTTTATTTTTCAGAAAATAACGCAGATACAATCAAAAAACACTTTAAATGCACAGAAATGGCTGTCACACTTGAGTGTGTAGCCTACAACAGTTAAACAGGTAATTTAAACACAAAAACAACTCTGTTAAAGTGCAGGCAGTAAAATACAATATGTAGCTGAAACAAGCTTTTTAAATCACAGAAACTCTAAAAAAAATTGGCGTTTTAGGCGGAATCACTCTAAAGTCTCTCTTTTGTCTCTCTGCTGCTGTAGAGCTCTGCAGGGCACCAGGCAGGAGCTTGCCGAGCTGTATACTCTGAGTTCTGATGAAGTCCATTTATTTAGAGTGGACAAAAGTTCTTAACTCAATAAATTAGTTTTAATTGCTACTTTTGGAATATTTGGCCTTTTAATTCACTGTGCTGGCAACATCTAAGTTTTGCTTGGTTCATTTATTTATTTATTTATTTTATTGTGGTCTTTCTCTGCGTTTCCTGGTACTAAGCATCTGTTTAAACTTAGGGCACAATGCATTAACAGCTGCATGCAGCAAGTGCATTTTGTGTCACTCTTCAAAGAGTAGCAAATGTAACAGTCCACACAATACATATTAATGCTGTTATGTCTGATGCAATAATCTGAAGCTCAGAAATCAGAAGAAGTTCTGTTCTTATTTTAAAGCACACTTTGTTTTTCTAAACAGGTGCTGTTAGTTCTCCTCAAGCCATGATTTATGGACTCGCTGCACCTGTTAGGAGGTTAGATACAGTTAAAGGATATATATATATATATATATATATATATATATATATATATATATATATATATACACACATACTTGTAAGGGTATTTTATTTCTATTATGAGGTGTAAAAACCTGTAGCTTCTTAGCATTAAAACTTGTATCAGTTACCTTCACAAATTGGAAGCAGGCAGAATTAACAGGTGCACCCAGATGCTTTATGGAACAGTATGTCAGTAAGTGTGTGTGTGTGTGTGTGTGTGTGTGTGTGTGTGTGTGTGTGTGTGTGTGCGCGTATGCAAATCATCCTTGTAAAGTGACTGAAAAGTAAGCAGGACCAGTATTATTAAGAAAAACAATTATCCTATAAAGAATGTTTGCATGACCTAGAAGATACATACTGTACAATATTCAGAGTAACTGCTGACAGGTATGTAATTTTGACTATGAGCAGGCTGCTACACTATGCTGTTATGATTCCTGGTATGACACATCAGACAATAATATAGCTGTACTTGTTGCAATATTGGACATGAAAAAATACACTAAGTAAGGACAGGTTGAGTAAAGCTGCATCTTGAGAGTAGGTTACTTGGACCGAGTTTCCTGTTGTGAATCATTCAGTAATAATTCAGTGGGCCACAAAGACAATTAGCAGTGAATGAATGCATTTGAAGTCACTATTGTGTGCTTGTGTGGTGATATGCTCACCTTCCATTTCTTTTTTCTGTGTGTCATTTGCAAATCAAGTTATAGAATCTGGCAAATTTCAAAAAGAGGTAACAAAGGCTACAAAAACAATAAAAATTAAATAACAGAATTTATAAGGAAATTATAACAGTAAATGTTGCCAGTGGTAGCAAAAGAGAAGTATAGTCAGAGAGGAACACATTCAAAAAAGCTAAAGAATTGTGAAGTAGGTTTGCAAAACAGAATTTTGAAAACTCAGCCGTGGCTAAAGAGGTAACAAAGGCTACAAAAAACAATAAAAACTAAATAACAGAATTTATAAGAAAATTATAAGAGTAACTTTTGCCAATGGTAGCAAAAGAGAAGTATAGTCAGAGAGGAACACTAATTCAAATTTTTGAGAAATGCTTTGGATATAATTGGCTAGCCTCTTTAAAGGATTGTTACCACTGCCATGTTACAATGCTGAACACATGACATTGTAGCAGAATCAAAGAAAGCAGCTTTCTGTTAATTCACAATCAGAAAAGTGTGAATAGTGACTATTGTGGCAAAGACATATTCATCCTTTGAACTGATTTTCATAATGTTTTGGGGCAATAAGGGATAGAAATAAGCACAGAAGCTTCAAGAATTGAATCAAATATGCCAGCCTGACAGACAAGATAATAAGTTAATGCAACAATAAAGCAGAACAGGATCAGATACATTTTCAAGAACTAAAAAACTGAAAAAAGTTCTACTGTACGACAGAAAGGAGGCACTCAAGATGTGTAGATGCTTTTGTTCTTTAATTACTATGAAAGAGAACTTCAGCATAATCTAAACAGATCAAAGCATATTGGTTTAAAAACCTTTAGATTTAGTCACGTGACTTGTTAAAACTCCAGTAGCAACCCAGCATTCAAAATTTGCAGCCAAGTCCCAGGCAAGTAAGGGTAAAGACATTTCCTAAAGTACATATGACAGAGCGTACGCACAGCACAAATATGGACAGCATCAGAGTGGGATAACTAAAGGGTGTCACTTTACAGAATCATGTAAAATCCCCTTAGGAGAACTAGTCAGTAAATAATTGTGTAGCAACTCCCACAAACCAAACTTAAAATCTTTTTCAGGGGTGCCAGCCTCCCTTCAAACCCCTATGTTGGGGGATTCATCTCCATACTTGTGCTTAATACGTTAACTTTACATGTCCACATCTGTTGGGAAAGCAGAAATGTCCTAATTGGACAAACACAGTATGCGCATGGAGCAGTCACATAGTTTAAATAGCAGCAATGGAGGTAAAGGAAAAATAAAATTAGAGAAATGTGATTGGCGAGTTAGTGATCAACAAACTAGTTGTTGGTAACATGTAGGGAGGCCCAGCTAAGGTAAACCAAGTAGCATGCTGGAGAAGGAAGCATACAGGCACCTTAGTCTGATTAAATTCTAGCCTTTAAAGGCCAGCAGAAAGAGAAGGATGAAGCTAGGAAAAATAATGTTCTATAATTTTAAACAAACCAAGAAGGAGGCTGTAGAACTTAAGGCGGCATAAACAAAACCTAAATCTGAGGATCTTCATGAGTCATATTTTATGCACTTATCAGAATGGTTACAACCTGAAAAAAGGCATTGTTTCTCAACCTTGGGGATCAAGTTTAGAGTAGGAGGGTTTGAGATGAGCAATAATTATGTGTCTCAGTCAGACATGTCCCTAGCCTTAAGCAGCATTTTACCTTCACCTAGGATGATACCTCAATACAAACAAAAAAATGATTGACTTCAACAATTAGCTTAGTTTCTGGTGTCATTCAAAGGGGATCCAGTATCTGTCAGCCTGGGATGACATCGTCAACAGACCTCAATGTTTTGCCAGAGATGGTCGTCATCTGTCACCCCTAGGATTTCGGGTACTGGCTAAGACTCTTGCCATCCCCATAGTGCCTTTTTCAGGCAATGTCACAAGAACAAAATTCCCGACATAATAATACCCTCTAAAAACAACCTCATGGTTATGCTGGTAAATGCTAGGAATCTAAACCAGAAACTGCACTCACTGGAAGCAGTCCTCACCATAGAAGATGCTGACATTGGTGCAGTGACTGAGCCTGGTTTAAGGATGCGGAAAGCACCCCAGCAATACCAGGTTACATTTCCTTTCACACATTCAGATCATAAACTGAAGGCATGAGAACTAAAGGAGGTGGTGTATCAATATTCATTAAAGATAAATACACCCCTAGATTTCTTAAACAGCATGATTCCTTGGAATTACTTCAGCTGCAACTGACTGTAGCTAAGACCCCTCTTCCGGTTATTGCCAGCTATAGGACACCCTCAATGAATCAGGACATCCACTCAGTCTACTTGGATCTACTTGAGTCAATCAAGATACGACTAATCACCCTGGTTTTGGATGACTTTAATTACCCATGTATAGACTGGGTAAATTATATGTGTTCTAACTCACTTGCCCAAAGGTTCCCGGACTTCATCAGCTCCAATGCCCTGGACCAGCTGGTTGACAAACCCACAAGGGTCTCAAACATCCTGGACATGGTGCTCATCAACATGGGAGACTGCTGCACCACCCCCAGTGTGGCCATCCCTGGTAAGATCCGATCACAAACCAGTCTCAATAGAAGTAATTATAACACAAGACCCCCAACCCCCTTAGCAACAACTAGACTAAAAACCTTCTCCAAGGCCAATTACAACCTTTTACGTGATGGCATAAATAGCTTCATAGCCTCTCCCCCACTGATGGAACAAACACCTATGCTGGGTTATACACCAATGTTTTATACAACCACCTCTACAATTGTACTGACTCTGCTGTACCTGATAGAACCAAAGCAAGATCTTCAAAGAAAAACAAACATGCCTGGTTGACAACTGCCATTAATAGGCTATACAATAGGAGAAAGACATTACTGTCTAAGAGCAGGCAGGAATGGTCTCAAAACTAGAAACATTCCCTCCTCAACTTAAACAAACAAATAAGACTCCTAGTGAAATCATCCAAAACTAAGAATCCAAATTAGCTTCCCTAACTATGGATGACCACAAGGCATTTTTTAGTTACATCCGTAACCTCAAAGGTAAGACCCAGACTTGTGCTAAATCCATTGTTAATGGTACTACATATATATAGAACATGTGGATATAGCAACCCTGCTGGCTGACAGGATCAGTGAAAACTTCAACCCTCTGTCCCCACAACATATACCCCAAGCATCCCAAACACCTGTCTCCTCCCTAGTATCTCTGAGGAGCAGGTCTTAAATGCCCTCTCCAAGGCCAAAAACACAGCCTCTATAGGACGAGACAACATTCCTGGCTGTGTTCTACATGAATTAGCATCCCCATTGAGCACACTTTTCAATCACAGCCAAAGCACTGGCTTCATCCCAGTGGAATGGAAAACAGCTACCATCATCCCTTTGCTCAAAGGGGGAGCATCCATAGGCCCTGGGAACTATAGACCCATTAGCCTAACCATCCTTATCTGCAAGGTCATGGAACGAATCATCATGCACTTTATTAACAAAGATACAGGAAATCTCTAAATGCTTGACCCCACACAATTTAGCTTTGTCAAGTGGAGATCATGCCTGTTAAACTTGGTGGACTTCTTTGAGACAGCCACTAAAGCCCTAGACGAGGGCAAATCTGTACATTTGGCCTATCAAGACTTAGCCAAGGCCTTTTACACAATCCCCCTCTCAGGCATCATTGATAAACTCACCCAGCTGGGTATCAACCCATATATTGTCTGCTGGGTTGCAAACTGGCTCACTGATAGAACTCATACAGTCAAAATAGGGGATTCCATCTCCTCCAGCAGACCCGTAACCAGTGGTATTCCACTGAGATTGGTGCTGGGACCCCCACTTTTCAGAATCTACTTCTCCAAAATGCAAGCTAAAACTAAAAGACTATGGCTGACAAAGTTTGCTGAGGACTCTGCAAGAAGGTCTTTTGAAGACTAATGACTGGTGCCAAAGTCATGGTCTTAAACTTAACGCAAAAAATGCATTATCATCCCCTTCAGCAAGGGTGATGTTCCTGCAAACTACCACATTAAAAGCAATACCCTAAGCACCCAGTCAGTGGTGAGAGATCTGGGCCACAGGTTGACAGCAACCTTAACTTTGATGTCCATGTCTCCACAGTGGTAAGAAAGGCATTTTATATTGCTCATCTCATAATTAAGGGCATTGCTTCCAGAAAAAAAGAGGTTATAACCCTCCCTGTACTCTTCCCTCGTCAGGCCAGTAATAGAATACAACGCTCCCTCTGGTATGTTCCTTTCCAAACATCTGCAGCGATTGGAGAGACCACAAAGATTCCTTACAAAGAAACTTCAGGGTCTTCAAGATCTGTCTTATGTGGACAGACTGAAATCATTGTCACTTTACTCTGTGTCATACAGACTGCTTGGAGGTGACCTGTGCCTTGCATACAGAGCAATCTCTGACCCATCTTTGATGGAAATGCTGCACATTTGCAAGTCAAATGGCACAAGGGTTACTCGCTCAAAGGACCTTAATCTGGTATGTGACATCACCAGAACTTGCTGGAGAGACAGGTTTGTCTCACAGAGATTGCCCCACAAATGGAACAAGCATCCTATTCATGTTAAACCAAGCCCCTTGTTGGCCCTATTAAGGTGCAATTTGGGCATTTGGATAGGTAACTGGAAATTCACTCCAGGTGTTCCACCTGTGTCCCTCTTGGACAGGTGCAATAGGTGCTGATTTTCATGTCTGTTTGAACCAGACACCCTTGAGAACTTGGCTAGGCTTGTGAGGGCCATGGGGTCATTAACCTAGTAACCTCCTATGATCCTATGATTGTATGAATTAAAAGTATTGTTGAAATTAGACAACCTTCTAGAGAAGTGTTTAAGGTTTCTAAATGCCATTCAAAAACATGAGAAGTACAGGATGTTATAAAACAGAATTATTCAATTAGCGGCCCATGAGTCAGTCAGTTTTAAGTGACCTGTGATGACTGCTTTCTAAATGTGTATCTTTGAGCCATACTAACAAGCATGTTTGAAAAACATCCCTTTTCACATGTTAATTTATCAGAAGTAAACTCAGGGGACAGAAGACATAAGATTTAAATATGACCCTAGCATCAGTCTGTAATGAATTTAATGAATGAATGAATGAATGAATGAATGAATGAATGAATGAATGAATGAAATTGTAGGCATGTGATCAGCGCTACAAGTGCATACATACAATGACTTGCTACAGTGCTTACGTTAGTAGCTAATGCATAAAAATAAGTTGGCCCAAGAAGACTAAAGGCTTTGTACTCTACTGTTAAATGACTTAAAGTTTAAAGTAGAGAACTCTTGGAATGATTTTCAATCACTGACAAAAAAACTGCCTTACTACTGTCTACTCTTGTGAATGAAGATAGTGATGTCTTACAAACGCTAAGATAATTTTCCTTCTTACTTTATTACTCTCAGATGACATTCACCCCAATCTTGGGCCACACCTCAACTCCTCTAAACAAAGCTATAATGACACTGCCTACACTTCTCCACCTCCATTTCCTCCTACTCAACCCACCATATCACCTCCTGCTACCTCTATTGACTCTATTGACTCCATTAACCTCCCACCTTCCAAAAACTTAACTATAATCTCACTCAGTATACAAAGTATCACTAACAAGGTGGGCCATTTTTACTCCCTGATCTCTCAACATAATCCAGACATTCTTACCCTCTCAGAAACATGGCTAAAACCACAAATCCCTGACTCAGACATCCTTATGACTTGATCGTCACCCTAAAAAAGGGGGAGGTGTAGCCCATTCTATACTCAAATCAGCTTTCATTTTACCCTCTACCCACACCCCCTCCTAACTTTTACCCTGCTGAAGTCCTTATAGTAAACTGTAAACTTAATAAACACAAAAACCTCTCCATTGCCATCATTTATATCCCCCTGGAAATAATATTCCTATCCTAGAACAATTTCTCGCTTGGATCTCGGTAAACATCACCTACAAGACCATTATCCTGGGTGATGTTAATATCAACTGGACAGCCATAAAATCCTCCTCTCCTCACACATGTATCAACCTCTACGGCTTCTCTCAGCTCATTACTTCTCCCACTCACTGTAATAAACATTCCAGCAGTGGCACAATTCTTGACTGAATCCTCACCTCCAACCCAAACCTTTACCACAATTCCTGTACTCTTCCAGACTCTCTCAGTTACCACCTTCCCACCCTAGTTTATAGAACCTCTCCTCGACTTAACAGACAGCACCATCTCAAGGACTGTTGCAAACTCTCTGACTTCTGATACGTTCAATAATATATTCTTCTCCTTTGATTGGACCTTCTTATACAACCTTCCTCTTGATGAAGTCGTCTCTAAATTCAATGAAATTTTCCTTAATATTAATATTAATTGGTGAATTGAAGGTAACCCCCAAGAAACATATTGATAAGGACAAAAGGTAATACTATTATAAACCACTAAACAATCCTCACTCTAAACCCAACTATTTTGGAACAATATTAATAAGCTCCTTTACCCTGGTAAACCTACTACACCTAGTCCCTGTCCAAATAGCTGTGACCTTGATACAGCCACTCTACTTAACACTTTCTTCATCAACTCTATCAAAAATGTTACTAAAAACAATAATTCTTATCTTTCCTCTAATGAGCCCATTCCCTCCACCCCTACCCCCACCTTCTCTCTTAAACCCTCTCCCACTGCATATATCAAATCACTTCTCTCGAAACTTAAGCCCTGCTCTGCCTCCACTGACAACCTACCCACACAATTCCTCAAAATCGCTGGCAATGCCATTGCCTATCCCATCTCCATTCTCATAAACCAATCCATTCTTGAAAATACTGTGTCCCAAATTTGGAAGAAATTCTATGTTATCCCCTTCATAAAGGCAGAAATGCCACAGACCCCTCCAACTATCGTTCCATTGCTATCCTATTCCCCCCTCTTGAAAATAATGAAAATATGTATACATAAACAAATATTTGAACATCTTATACATAAAAACCTCCTAACTTCCACACAACATGGTTTTCTTCCTCATCATAGCACTGACTCTGCTTTTATTACCTTCACTCAGACCACTGCCAAAGCTCGTGATGAAAACAAACTGGTCTCTTTCCTCTTCCTCGATTTATCAAAAGCTTTCAACATGGTCTCTCATAATCTGCTTCTATCTAAATTTAAAAACCTTAATCTCTCTGAATCTACTATACTCTGTTTCTCCAGCTACCTCTCTGATAGATTTCAGCCTGAACAATGGCTATCGGCCTCCTCTCCCTTCATTCCTGTTCATATTGGCGTACCCCAAGGATTCATACTAGGCCCCCACCTATTTAACATCTTTACAAATACTCTCTATACATCTTGCCCCAACTCTTCTCTAATCCAGTATGCAGATTCTACCATCATATCTTGCTCTGATAATCTCCCCCACCTTCTGTCCCTTTCCAAGGACTCACTCCTGTCTGTGGAAAAATGTCTAGCCAACAATGAACTCTTAATAATCAAAAAAAAAAAAAACTTCTTCTCTTCCTCCCCAAATCATTACAGCATTGTAAAACCCCTTCTTAGTCTCATCCCTTAAAGTACAGTTGTGTACACTTACCATAAATATAGATGTTCGAATGTATTCACTGTTGCAGTCATTACATTTGGGGAATCTGCTTGCAGGTTGCCCTCAGTCGGCCTGATTAACAAAGTCTTGGGTCCTGCGTTGGTTGCTGTCCCTTCTTCCATGATGTCAGGTCATCAGGGGTATAAAGCATGCAGCTGACATCAGTTTTTCTTGCCCCAGATGTCAGGTGCCCCCCTAATGGGGAGCAATTAAACATAGAAACACAAAGGTATACCTTCAACAAAAAAGCAAATACACCAAAAAGGCGTTTAAGCATAGTAAAGGAAAGTAGAGGTATAGCCAAAAAAGTTAGAGGGAAGGAGGGAGGGTAACCAGGACTGCAACAGTGAATACACTCGAACATCTACATTTATGGTAAGTGTACACAACTGTACTATGTTCTTTATGTTTCACTGTTGCAGTCATTACATTTGGGTAGATTCCCAAAGCTATGGAGTTTAGATAGCATTAGGAGCAGCTATAAGGCCCTGCAAAATTGCAGTGGCAAAGCCAGCTCTGGATTTAGAGAAAATTGTCAAATGGTAATGCTTGGTGAAAGTATGTACAGAACTCCAGGTAGCAGCTTCTAGGATGTCCCTGGTAGGAATGCCTCTGAGAAAGGCTGTAGAAGTAGGTGCAGCCCTGGTGGAGTGAGGTCTGATCCCCTGGGGGATAGGTATTCCATGGTGTTTGTAGCAGAAATTAATGCAATGGCTTATCCATTTAGAAATGGTTTGTTTTGAAATAGCCTTCCCCTCTGCCCCTGCAGCAAATGCTACCAGCAGTTGTTCAGATTTTCTTTGAGGTTTAGTCCTGTCCAAGTAGGATCTAAGTTGTCTGTGCACATCCAAGAATGCAGAATCTGTTCCCCTTTGTTCTGTGGATTGGGAAAGAAGGTTGGCAAATGAATGGACTGATTAAGAGCCACACTGGATACCACCTTGGGTATAAAGGATGGATTGGTCCTGAGTGATACCCTGTCTGCATGAAAGATGATGAAAGGCTCCACTGCCATAAGGGCCTGTAATTCAGATACCCTTCTAGCTGAAGTGATTGCTAAAAGGAAAGTTGTTTTCCAAGAAAAAAATGTTAAGTCTGCAGTAGCAGCTGGCTCGAAAGGAGGAAGAGTGAGTTTCTTCAATACAAAGTTAAGGTCCCAGGCTGGGGTTGGAGCTCTCCTGGGTGGTCTCAAATTTTTGGCCCCTTTGAGGTACTGCTTGAGCAGTGTATGAAAGAAGATGGGAGGTTCTGTGTTATAATGAACTGAAATGGCTGAGGCATGGATTTTAATGGAGGAAAAAGACAGGCCCTTGTGAAGCATCTCAGTTAAGTATTGTAAAATCTGAGGTAAATTGGGCGCTGCTGTGCTCATCCCTTGAGATTGGTCCCAGGCACAGAATCTTTTCCATTTTTCAGCATAAGATTTTCTAGTAATAGGCCTCCTTGCCGCTAAGATGACATCCATCACAGGTTTGCTGAGGGATGGTAAGTTCGAATTTAAGTAATTAGCCAGGCTGCAAGGTTCAGTTTTGGAAGTTGAGGGTGCAGAATCTGGTTCTCCTACTGAGACAGCAGGGAAGGAGTCTGAGGCAGGTGCCATGGAGATAACCATGATACACTGCACAGTAGGGGGTACCAGTGTTGGCGCGGCCAGTCTGGAGCAATCAAAATCATCCTTGGTTTGTCCTGTTTGACTTTTAGTAGTACTTTGGAGAGCAGAGGCAGCAGGGGGAAGGCACAGACTGATAGGTTTTTCCAGCTGAAGGACAGAGCATCCACATTCCAGGTTTGTTTGTGGGGAGTCCTTGTGCAAAATTTGTCCAATTGGTAGTTCTGGGGGGAGGCAAACAGGTCGCTATCTGGGCTCCCCCATTCACTTGTCAACATGCTGGGTCCATAAGGTTTCTGCTTAGTCCATCTGCCAGTGTATTTAACTTTCCTGGCAGGAATTGAGCTTGTAGGTGCACTTGGTAGCTCAAGGCTGTGTTCCACAATGCCATGGCTAGTCTGCAGAGCGGGTAAAAATGTGTACCTCCCTGCTTGTTTATGTACCACATAACCATGGTGTTGTCCATCTTTGCCATTAGTTGTCCTGGAAGAATGTAGTCCTTGAAGGCTGTCAGAGCATTCTGTACAGCTAACATTTCTTTTTGATTGATATGCAGGTGTATTTGACTTGGGTTCTATTTGCCCTGAATGCACTTCCCTGCCAGGTGAGCCCCCCATGCATAGTTGGATGCATCCTTTGTTAGGGTTTGGGCAGCAGGTGGTGTTGTGAAAGGTAGTCCCTTGTTTTGGTGGCAGGCCTCTGCCCACTAAAGGAACTCTAGGCGTAGGCAAGGTATTACAGGAATCATTGTTTCTAGGCTGTGAGAATGTTCACTACATAGGCTTTTTAGATACCACTGTAGTTTCCTCATATGCAGTCTTGCATATGGAATTAGAAGAATGTAGGAGGCCATGAACCCCAAGGCTTGCAGTATTTATCTTGCAGATAGCAGGGTTTTGTGGTCACTTTTTTGAAGAAGGTTGTCAAATGAGTTTGCTTTTCTGGTGTGAGGTAAGCCATCTGGGAAGTTGTATTCAAGCTTGGTCCCAGGAATGTAATTTGTTGACAGGGTACCAGTTGTGATTTCTTTTTGTTTATGGTGTACCCCAGACAAGTTAGAACCCTTTTTACAAATGCCAGTTGATTCAAAAGTATGTCCTGGCTTTCTGCCTGAATTAGACAATTGTCTAGATATGGGTATATTTGAATACTTCTTTGCCTGCAAAATGCAATCAATGGAGCTAGGCACTTTGTTGAAACCCTGGGCACAGTAGATAAGCCAAAGGGCAGTGCAGAGGACTGCTTTGAAGCATAGGTATTTTATGCAAGATTCCCTGATTGGGATGTGCAGGTATGCTTCTTTTAGATCTAGTATTGCCAACCAGGCGTCTTTGCCTAGCATTGGAAGTAATTGGTGAAAAGTCAGCATCTTGAATTTTGGAATCTCCAGAAAGGTGTTTAGAGTAAACAGGTCCAGGATAGGACGCCATGAATTGTCTTTTCTGGGTACCAGGAAAAGTCTCAAGTAGAAACCTTGTCCCTTTTCCCCTTCTGGTACCAGATGAATAGTCCCCATGCTTAAGAGAGAAAGTACTTGTTTTGGGGCCTCTGCCCACTGATTTGGGGGTAGGTCTGGCCACCCACTTGGTGTTGGCAACATGTGGAAGTGAAATCTGTATCCCTGGGACACCATATTTAAAACCCATTTGTCCTGGGTGATGAGTTCCCAATTCTTTGCATGAAGAGCAATCTTTTCCCCCAAAGGGGCAGTCAGTTGAGAAGTGCTTGAAAATTTTAAAAGGAAGTCATTGAGACAGTTTACCATGGGGGAAGTCTTATTATTCCCAGATCTGGAAGTGGAGGTTCCCCACTGCTTAGTTCTGTGTGTCCCCTGGGACTGAAACCTGGGCTTTTTCCTGTGTCTGGGTTTGGCTTGAGAAGACCTGGAAGGGGCTGGAAAGGACCATTTCTTAGAAGGCCAGTGTCTACTAAATCTGGGAGGCTGAACTTGTAAAAAAATCTTTAACGGTTTGCATAGATTTAGCTTTATCTTCCATTTTTTAAGAACTTCTTCAGCCTTGTTGCCAAACAGGCGGTCCTGATTTAAAGGAGCATCCAAAAATTTAGCTTTAACATGATCAGGCAAAGATTGCTACTTAAGCCAAGCATGCCTTCTAAGTACAGACCCAGTAACAGCAGCCCTGCAAGAGGCCTCGAAAGAATCAAAACCACATTGCAAAGTATGTTTTCCTCCTTGTTCAGCAGAATGCATTAAATCCTGTAAGTCTTTATTTTCCACACAGTCAGGAATCAGCATAATTTTCTGTTTAAGAAGTCCAATAACATGTTGCTGATATTTTACCATTTGAAATTGGCAGTTTAAAGTTCTAATTGCCAAGGTTGCCTAAGTATAAACCTTCTTACCCCATCTATCCAGTGCCCTGGAGTCTCTATAAGAAGGGGTAGGATTTTTAGCAGTAGAAGCCTTAATGCCCTTGGGCCCATGTGAAATAGTCTCTGGATCTGCAATAGGATTTTTGAAAAGGAACTTGTGGGACTCAGGAACCCTGTAATATCTGTCTGGTTTACTGGCAGCAGGAGGCAGGGAATCAGGGGCCAAACTGGATTCCGAGAAAGCATCATCAACAATGTCTAGTACAGGAGGTATAGCCAAAGGCCTATGCTGAGGTAGGAGAAGGAAATCCCTAAGCCTCTTTTTTGATCAGAAAATTCCTGGCTTTCCCAGTGAAAATGCTCCCTCAGAGTATGTAAGGTTTCCCCAAAAGAAAAATCCTCAAGAGGGGAAGCATAGGGAATAGAGTCCTCTGCATCAGAATCCTCATAAGTAGGTAAGGACAAATCCAGGTCATCAGAAGAGTCAGAAAAAACAAAATCCTGATCAGAAGATTCGTAATCAAGCTCAGCCCTAGGCCTCTTAGAGGGTGGGGGTTGACTACCCCTGATTAGAGTAATTAGATCTTCAGCCATTTTTATCATTTTTTGTTTAGGCATAGAGGCCTGAGCATGTGGCCTGGGCATCTGTTTTTTAGACATGGATCGAGATTTAGGCCTTAGTAAAGAAGGAGGCATCGATTTAATATGCAAGTCCATAGGCCTGAATACACCCTCATAAGCCGGTGCCTGCACAGTGGCTCTGGACCCATCCAAGGTAGAGACACCCTCGGGTTCCATAGTTGAAGTATCTCGCGGCATACCGGACTCTGAATGGGTCTCAGTAGAGGCCTGCAAATCAGAAGTAGTGGGTATCAGGGGCTGCAAACGCTCCTCACTGAGTACCGGCGAACTGGCAACTGGCTTAGGAGAAGCGTTGGCGGCAGTTTTGGACCTTGGCGGCCTGTCTCTGTCTTTATCTTTGCGTTTTTTTGGAATTCCAGTAGTCAGATGGCTAACCGATGACATTTCTGGATAATTAAACCGAGAACTGAAATATTTAGAGGCAACAATATACCGACAATGGATAGTGCACTGATTAAATAAAGCACAAAACCGACAACAAGGTATGTCGTGGTCAGGGCCTAGGCAAGGAATACAGTATGAATGAAAATCTTTATGAGGTATTTGCTTTCCACAAGTAATGTAATTATTAACTTTTACTGATATAGGTAAGGAGCAAGAAAAGGTTTCCCCAACTGGGTACTTAGCTTTAGTTGAAGACTTCGGTTCTGAAACTCAAAAACGAAAATTTCAGGAGTTGGCTGACCGGCACTTGCAAACTGCTTCTGCTTCGGGCACCACACTGCAAGAAAAACTGATGTGATGGCGTTGGCTGCGTGTTTTATACCCCTGACGACCTGACATCATGGAAGAAGGGACAGCAACTGATGCAGGACCCAAGACTTTGTTAATCAGGCTGACTGAGGGCAACCTGCAAGCAGATTACCCAAAAGTAATCACTGCAACAGTGAAACACAAAGAACATCAATACTACTATCTCTGTAGACTCGTATTAAACTCATTGGAGTTGTTATTGACAAGCAACTTAAATTTGACACTCATATTCTACAAGCTATCAAAAACACACCAAAAACTTGGATTATTATACAAGAATAAGAAATACCTGATGAAGGACACCAAACAGTCTCTAGTTCAAGCTTTTCTACTGCCTACCCTATTCTATGTTGCACCCATTCTCACTAATCTTCAGTCTAATCTCATGGCCAAACTTGAATCCACCTATAATAAAATAGCTAGATTTGCTGCCAGTCTACCCTACCGAACTCATCACTGTACTGCCCTAAAAATTCTGCCATGGCCAGAAGTCCGAAACCAACTCCTACTTCTTCAACTCCACCTCACACACTCTCTACTAGCTAATCCCTCTCTCTGCCCTGCTCTCTCTACCCTAATATCTCCCTATACCCCCAAACGATGTGTCCGCAGTGCAGACCAACATCTCCTGGAAGTCTATAAGCCCACAAAGCAAATTGGTAAACTACTGTACAGTCATTCTGTAGCTTGCGCCTGGAATAAACTTCCTGCAGACCATAGATCCATCACAAATAGCCTCAGTTAAACAAAAACACTAAAAGATCACATGCTTAACATATTGTTGTAAACAGTGTAAAAAGTATTGCTTTTTTTAAAGCAGACAGCTACAGTTTTGTATTAGTCAAAAAAAGCTTCCCTTGGGAATTGCTTTTAATAGGCAATTTCTCTGTTAAAATGATTTATAAAAGAAGAACTAAACCCCGTTAGTCAGAGAACTGGCCCTGTCTTGAGAGTGCTGCAGTGAAGGAAAAGACATTCCAAAATAACATAGGTTGGCATGATGGTTAAGGTGTTTACCTTACAGACTCAAGGTGCACGGTTTGATTCTCATAGGGGGTAATTAGCTAGGCTTAAAATGGTCCATAAGGACAGTTAGCCTAGTACTAATCTATGAACCTATGATGAAGCCTGGATATCTCCCACTAGGACTCCATAAAGAAGGAAGCTAAACGAAACCACATTTGGACTGTGATCAACTTAGTATGAGAGACTTTTTGTTTTTCCTTCGACGGACTAGCAGAAAAGGTCCTTTACATATTTTCTTTTGCTTCACCTGTATATATACGAAGACTATGATGCAGTATTTTGCATTCTGTTAATAAAACTACATTATTTTATAGGCTAGTAGCCTTGCTGCATTATTTATATGGGGGCAGTTGTCTATCTATATATGTTTCCTATTATCTATATGTATGGCTGTACTTTTTAGAGTGCATTGCTGATATTATCTTACTGGCATATCTCTCAGTGTTGTGTCTTGGGCAGGGCAGTTTTATCAGCATAACTGATTGACCCCTATAATTGTATTTTAACACAGTACCAGCTATCAGATATGATAACATAGTATTTTTGTTTGGTAATTGTATTAGCTATGTTATTCTTACTGGATTACTCATTTGCATATGTTTTGAGCACCAGTAGCATGATGTACATTGCTCATTTGTTTATATTTTGAGGATCAGCAGAACACTTGGTGCACGTTACTACATTTTATATCGCCACGATATCCTTGAGTCTCAAATTCTCACTTTTTCCCTGCTCACAGTCTCTTTGAATTTAGTACGTCTTTAGTACATCTTTGTTCTACCACGTATTTTTATTATTTTTTATAATTTTTTACTATGTATTTGGAGCTTTTCTCCCTGGGCCTCCGCTGAAAACAGTCACCTTGTGTCCAATTGGACTAACCCGGTAAACAAATGGAAAATAAATAATGTTATACAATACCTAACTCAACAGCACAAACAAGGACAAAAGAAATAGTATAAAATGAAAATTTAAAAAAAAATTTAGGGTAGTAGAAACATTTTGTGTAATATGTTGCTGAGGTCAACAAAATTTCTGCAAAGTGTGAAGACTACATTGCCACAACATGCTATATATACCATGCAGGGGTCAGTTGCCATTTTCTCAACAGGGCTACACATGCCTGATCCATTAAACTTGCTTTTATATGAATTAGGCTGTAGTTAATGCATGCTTAGTTGACTATAGCCTGTAAACTATCAGTTATGCAACTATGCATTTCGTATATTCTTTAATATAAATTTTCTGCATTTAGTACACTTGCTTTTTATAATTACAACCATAACTCAGAGAATGGGGTAATAAAAGTGGATCTCTGATAACTTCTTTGATAGCTGTCAAAATAGCTTTCAAACAGCAGCATTTAACAGGTATTTGACAAGTAGTAAAAGAGTATTTATTTATTTATTATGAGTATTTAGTTGAATATGTAGTCCGGGATACCAGACAAAAATGAGGTATACATCAGACTATGCAGTTGCTAAATCTTCAAATTACTTAAGTCAGCTCACCGACATTTAAGTGAAGGTGGAAACTTTGCTGTCCTTTTGAGCTGTTAGTCTGGGTGGTGTCTGAGCAAAAATACAAATGGTTAGACGTTCAGGGAGTTGAATTTAAAGGTGGTTTGGTTTTGGTGGGTTGCACTGCGAGTATTACAGATTTATTTTTTATATCTTATTTCTTCCCTGCTGCCTGATGACCATCGGACATCTCTTCCTCATATAGGCAACTTTCAGGGGTTTTGTGGTTATGTTCCCAGCTCCACCACTTGGTGACTGACATGAGTACTCACATTTTGGCAGGGAAAGTCTATGTCCTCCCTAGCCACTGCATGCTCTCAGATACATGCCTATCGCCTGTCAAGATGTGTATGTTCTCGGACACATGCCTACTCAGAGGATATGTGCATACTCTCACACATGCCTATGGCTTGGCATGATGTGTATGCTCTTGGACATAGAGCATGTGCATACTCCCACACATGCCTATGGCCTGGCATGATGTGTATGCCCTCGGACACATGCCTACGCAGAGGACATGTGCATACTCTCACACATGCCTATGGCCTTGCATGATGTGTATGCTCTTGGACATAGAGCATGTGCATACTCCCACACATGGCATGATGTGTATGCTCTCGGACACATGCCTACTCAGAGGACATGTGCATACTCTCACACATGCCAATGAGGCCTGGCATCACAGACTTGGAATGCCAAGCCCACATCCCTCACTCCTGTCACCACTGTTATCATGCAGTACCTGCATGCAAGTAGTTTTGGCTGACTATGACCCCCCTCCGATGATGGGCAAGCTGGTATAAAGCTCTCACTTAAATCTTCCTTTGTTAGCTGCTATTCAAACTGTTAGTAATCTGTGTCATAGTCAGGGTTTCATCTCTCTATACCACAGTGCTGGGATTCCAGACAGATGCCCATAAATAGATACTCAATGCACAGGCACAACTCCTTACCCTAGGGGCCATATATTGGGTAAAATGTGGTTATATTGGTGACGGTCATAAGGGGCCCATAAGCCATTAGCCTAGTAATCTCCTAGGAACCCTGAAAATGTGTGATTGTGTGTGTGTGTGTGTGTGTGTGTGTGTGTGTGTGTGTGTGTGTGTGTGTGTGTGTATAGTCTCCTTTTGAATGCTATGATGCTGTGAAAATAATTTGCAGATATAATGCATATGGTGGATATAATGCCTATATTACCATTATATCCGCCATGCCACAGAATCAGTATGGTGTATAAGAAGGTACATAAACATTGTGCACTTGTACTTCTCACATTACAAGCAATGAACTTTAGCAAAGTCAGTGTTTAGAATATTGTTGTTTTGGCAAACTGGTCTTGGTTATTTGTAGTTTGATTAAACGTAATTTTGGTAAACTAACTAGGACCCATATATATATATATATATATATATATATATATATATATATATATATATATATATGTGTGTGTGTGTGTGTGTGTGGTGGTGCTGCAGTAGCGTTGTCGCCTCACAGTAAGACGCTGTCCGGTTTGATTCTCAGCTAGAGCGTCTTCTGCATTGAGACATGCGTGAATGGGTGTACCTTCGTTGAAGGTTGTGCATCAGGGCTGGTAACTCAGCATGTAAAAATCAACTACCAATCATTAGCGGACCGGAGTTCCGCTGTGGCGACCCCTAACCAGGAAAAGCCGAAAGACACAACATTCAGAAGACCAACATCCGGAACACGACTTTCCACTCAAGGTAAGTAACCGCTTGGACATCCTGTTGAACTTTGCCCCTTATCCCCACAGTAGTGCGATCTCTTGAGTTGGTATATTTTAGTTAGGGGGTGTGTGGGTTTAATTTTTTTTTTTTTTTGGGATTGCCAAGGAGTTACTTACCTCGAGTGGAAAGTTGGTGGTCCGCATGTCGGTCTTCTGGTTTTTCGTTCCTGTCATCTCGGTGAAGTGAAAGTCAGTGATGTGGCTGTTCGAGTAAGTAAAGTAGACCCATATATACACACACACACATATATATATATATATATATATATATATATATATATATATATATATATATACACACACATATATAAACAAAAGCACATTATTACCTCAAAAACAAAAAAACAGGTTTCAAGTAATCTTAAAAGGCCGAGAAAAAAAACGATTTTGAAGGTGGGCAAGTCCCCATGTGCCCTTCACAGTTCCTGATAATTATATATACTAACTCTGAGATTACAAAATCCCACTCCTCACTTCATACCATATCACAATCACCTACTACCAGCCCATTCCACACCATATCACAATCACCCACTACCAGCCCACTCCACATCATATCACAATCCCCCACTACCAACCTACTCCACACCATATCACAATCACCCACAACCAGATACTATATTTTTAAAGTACTAACATTTTGATGTAAAATGCCTGTAGCAAATGAGTTTGACTGTTTGTACATTTGAAAAAATGTCTGTATCTCCATATCATATTTTATTTGTTACATATGTACAACCCCAAATCTTGTTTTGTACAATGTATCTGTTCATTTATGTTTGCAATATTATTTTAAAATTTCTTGGAGCTCATCTTCCTGTGCCTCTGCTGAAAACAGGCAGCCAGTACAGTTGGACTATCCCAGTAAACAAATGCAAATAAAGAAACTGAAGAGGAGTGGTCTAAAAATAGATGCAGGAGTTGGAATATCAGTGAACCCCTTGAATGAAGTCAGAACCTGTTAACTCTTTTGGCTATTCTTGACCAGACCATAGGAATCCTACTAAAAGAAAATACTGTTCTTAAAGTGGCATCCAGAAAGACATGCCTAATATCAACCTTAAAGCAGATCAGACTGAGCCATATTATGTACCACTGTATCAGACTGAGCCACACCATGTGTCACACTATCAGACTGAATCTCATCATGTGCCACATGATCAAACTGAGCCACATCATGTACCACCGGATTAGAATGAGCCACATCATGTACCACAGGTACAGCTTTCCTTCACCTTAGCACTACGAAAGTCAAAGTCATAGCAGGAAACATGGATGCCTACTATAAAATCCAGTCATGGTCTTTTCCAATGCCATATGCACCACGGTACTCTGAAATAAATAGTTGGAGGGACTAAGTCAGAATATGGCAAATGAAAATGCCATCTTGCCAGTCTTGCCCAAAGGGCTTAGATGGTAAGGCGGAAAGGTGCTGTGGTTTTGGAAGTTATGCTCACAAAGTCACACAGAAACCAAACCTAGGTTGCTTTCCTAGGATGTTACTCTAGTCCACTGTGGCTTATACAGGAAAGTGCTACAAGCAGCAGAACCTAGATACATCTAGTCTGCTTAAATAGCACCCTCATATATGGACCTCGTGGATGGGAGGATCAAGATCGCCTCATTCTCTTACCCAGGTGTTGATTAAGGCATTACTGATGGAAGGCATAGGACATACAGGACAGTTTATAGTGAACCTTATCAGCCTCATAAGAGTCTTCCCAAAAGGCAAGATCTGGTGGTAGAAAGCTATAGAAAAGTAAAACAACATTATCTTTATCCATCTCAGAGATAAGCACCTCTGTTTTCCATGGTGGAAGACATTCCCTTATGCTTAACTCAGTAGGAGTGAACTATCTGGTGCATGAAGCACTGACCTCCAAATAACCAGGCACTGGAATCTGAGTGATAGGGCTCAAAATCCACATGAAGCACCGACCTCCGAATAACCAGGCACTGGAATCTGAGTGATAGGGCTCAAAATCCACATGAAGCACCGACCTCTGAATAACCAGGCACTGGAATCTGATTGATAGGACTCAAAATCCAGGAGAAGCACCGACCTGAGAATAACCAGGCACTGGAATCTGAGTGACAGGGCTCAAAATCCAGGAGAAGCACTGACCTGAGAATAACCAGGCACTGGAATCTGATTGACAAGGCTCAAAATCCCGGAGAAGCACTGACCTGAGAATAACCAGGCACTGGAATCTGATTGATAGGTCTCAAAATCCACATGAAGCACCGACCTCCAAATAACCAGACACTGGAATAGGAGTGACAGGGCTCAAAATCCAGGAGAAGCTCATATAGTGGTGGTCTACATGGAGTGTAGAACTGGTATCAACCTGTGCTCCCTAAAGGTACTCTCATCTCACCTGCAAAAAGAGTTGCCACCAAACATCAAACCACTGATGTAGCTTTAATGCCTGTGTGACTCTCAGTGTCCAAATGGTGAATTGGTGCAGCTGAATATAAAGGAGTCCCTGTAATCCTATCTAGTAAGCCCTGCCAATTCTGTGGGTGATACGTGGAAAACAGTTTTTGGTCTTGTAACCAACCACTGAATTGATGGTATTTAGAAACCACACTAAATGAACATGCTAAGCATGGGCATATATCAAATGCTTGAAAGCAAGACAAATAGTGTGTGGACATTCAGGGGGACACACATCCCCTGGATGGATTCCAGGGATGCAGATATAAGGTCCTCTCATAATGAGTTGATAAGGCACATGTTCAACAGTTCACATCTAAAGGAGAAGATGAAAGGTTATGGGAAGCATAAGAGCAGCTTGAATGATGATTTAGAAGAAGATGAAGGATATGACCTATGTCTGGCCTCTGACTCCCTCACCTTATCATGTCAGTCTGTCAATGGTTTGTGCAATGGACACCATCCAGATCCACCATCTTGAAAAAGCAAAGGAAGGACTCAAGCTCTTCTCTTCTCTTGCAAGTGGTCAGGCTGAAACACGGCATGTACAGAAATGCCTAATGTGGTGCTCAATTTCCAGGCAGCAGAGACAGCACCACTGTCAGTCCTGGTGAATAAATGAATATGCAAATTTTCAGAGATTTTTTGGCACATAGCCTGGACATTTTGCCATTTATTTATTTATATTTGCTTACCAGGGCTAGTGCACTGATCAGTATTGACCCATTCCAGGCTCAACCAGGGTGAAATACAAAACATTTCACAGACAAAGAATACAGATATATAAGCAATGCCAATAACAGAATAGTTCAGACTAATTACATACAAACAAATTGTGTGCATTCTAGTGAACAAGCACAATGCAATGTGCAATCAACCATGATGAACATCAGGATCAAGGCCTAACCAAACGAGTGGCAGAAGAACAGCTAAGTAAAGCAAGGTGCTGACATTACAGTGTGTACTTGCAAGAACAAGTGCACAGTTGAGTATGATAATAAAATAAAAAAAATGCAGAAGTGTACTAAGCTCAGGATAATAAAAGGGGAAATTATAACATCTGCCCACTGAGTAAAGTACCTGAATATTTACCTTTGTGTGGCGGCTATGTACATGTAACCACTGTTTAAATCAAACCATGACGCAAGAGAACTCCTCCTGAGTTTTTAAATAAATTCTGGAGAGATTAACAGAAGGCTTTGTAAGAGTAGCAATAAAACAAATAAGACATGGCAATAAGGTTCTGTGCATCTATATGATTTCCCATCACATGCTGAAATTTCAAAAGAAGAATGAAACATATGCGTTTGTCCATAAACTTCCATTAAGTCAGTCCCTGCTAAAGCTGGTATTAAGGAATGCAACAGCTCTTGTACACATGTTAAGTAAAAACATGTTGGCTACATTTTCCAAAATGTGCTGTTGTCCACATAAAGTTTTCCATGCAAAGTATTTAACTTGTCTTTCCCTGATACTGCTTTTCTACAAAAAGTTGTCTATTCTTTTTTCTGTATAATTACAGATTATACTGTGTCTACCATATGACTTGGAACTATATATTAAATGCAGAATAACTGGTACATTACAAATATCTGCCTTGTGTTTAGCAACTGCCTGCCAAGATATATACATTATGCACTGCTGTATCTGGTTCCTAAATTCATAGAAAATCTATGCAGGAGCACACATAGGAATATTTAGTGTAACAAATTTCCAATATGTCCTGTTTAACAAGTACAACTACTATGTAGCTATTTTAAACAAAAAGAGAACGTCAAACATTGTGATCAGCCCAAGGGCATAGATAGAATCTCATGGGTATTTTATAAACTTGTCTATATGTGATCAACTATGAATACACACAGAAAATTAAAAAAGGGATATTATTACGTTTTCACTA